>NW_027203887.1:0-50446 GCF_024711535.1 Dipodomys merriami | reverse complement strand
AATTTGTTCAACCTCTTTTGAAAGCTCTATGGAGGTTCCTCAAAGCACTCAACATAGAGCTCCCCTATGATCCAGCAATCCCACTTTTGGGCACTTACCCAAATATTTACAAAGAAGACCACACTAAAGCTACCAGCACAACTATGTTTATTGCAGCCTTTTTTACCATAGCTAAGATATGGAAGCAACCCAGATGCCCTTCGGTAGATGAATGGATCAAAAAATTGGGTTATATATACAGAATGGAATTCTAAGCCTCCATCAGAATGAATGACATTGCTCTATTTGTTAGGACATGGAAAGACTTGGAAAATATTATATTAAGTGAAGTAAGCCAGAACCACAGAAAGATAGGTCCCATGGTTTCCCTTATTTGCAATAACTAGTATATATCTGAGTCAAGCATAAAAGTTCAGATAAATACATATTAGTGAAAAGAACCCTAAGATATCTATTCAATTTTTTTTCTTTCATACGATTGTTTCTAGTACATTCATAAGATTTATTTATTTGTTGCTTTTTATATCCCTCCCCCACGGTATAATCCCTGCTTTCACTGTATTTGATGTTGTTATAATTTATGGAGGGGAAGGGAAAAAACAAATCTTTGAAATAGGGATTAAAGTTGGACCCATTGCAACAATGAGACGTAGAAGTGGTATGTAGAAAATGAACTTGACAACTTTGGTAGGGGGAGGGGGAGGATCGGATAGGGGGTGGGGGAAGGATGGGATGGGAAGGGGAAACAAAGGAGGAGGCTACAATGCTTGATAAGATATGTCCTCATAACTTGCCCATGTAATTTTAACCCCTCTGGACAGTATTTTCACAATTAAAAAAAAAACTCGGCTGCTGTGGAGGAAATGTTTGAGATAATCCATCTAAATTGATGACTGTGCATGTTGCTACATGTCTACCACCCCAACTACAGATGACCAGGCCCGGTGGAGCATACCTGTCACAGATAGGAGGACATCAATCCAGCCCAGCCAGAGCATATAGAGGCTCTGTTTTAGAAATGCCCAAAACAGAAAGGTGGCTCCTCAGAGCCAGGGAGAGGAAACAAGTAGCGGGTCTTGGTGCCCTCAGAGGGGTGTCTGACCCAGTGTAGGGGTGGTTTTGGGGCAGCCACTCACATGTGCTCCTGGGGGAAGTTGCTTGAGGCTGCTCCAGGTGCGGCGAATGGGAATGGCAGTGGCATTGCAGACACATGTCCTCAGAGAACCAAGGCCTTTGACCAAGTTGGGGCTTTACACAGCCTGGCAGGGTGCCATTGCCTGGTTTGAAATTCTGAACCTTGGGAAGGCGGGGGGCGGGGGGCTGGGGACTAGGCAGGCATCTCAATTTCCTTCTCTATTCCAGTCGCCTTGAGGCTCTTCTCACCACTCAACCATCTATACCTTCCTCAACTGCTGGTAGTGTTGTAAACTAACAGAGGGAATCCTGGTGCTACCAGGCAGCATGGAATGTGGGCGTGGCCGCCATTCTTGTATCTCATTGGTCAGAAAGAACAATGAAAGAATGGGGGTGTGGCCAGAATCCTGTGATGCAAACAGCATGGGCGGAGTCAAGAAGATAGCAGCTCCCCCAGCCCTTTTCCCAGGGAACAATGTCCAATTCAGTTGGAGACAATAGGGTGACCTGCTTTAGCCGCATGGCTGCACAGATCATTGTGTATGGCTGTTTGTTCCCAGTCCCAGACCATGAACTGAGGATATGGGCACAGTCTGTGAGCTGCTTTTGCTCAAGGCTGGCCATCCACACTAGAGCCACAGGGAAGGGATTCTGGCTTTATTGGCACTGAAGTTGGACTTTCCTGCCTAGTGTGACTTCGACCATGATCCACCCATCACAGCCTTGTAAGTATCAAGGAAGACTGTTGAGGGCCACTGGTGCCTGCCTAATCATTGATCTTACTGATGTTCTTGGACAGACTGATAAGTTCCCTATCCTCCTGTTTAAGTGGCAGGAGCTATAGCCCACAGTTGGAATCCTGGTCCAGCCACCTCAAAATGGAAGGAGATCCTAAGAAACTTATTCTTGTCCATATGATTACCAATAGAATATGATGTATGTCATGATTGAAAGAGCAGTCCTTGAATGATTCTAGGATAAATTTATATAGAATTATTTTATAGGACACTGATCGATGTTAGTTAATGCTTTATGAAGCATTTAAACAATCACATTCATAAAATGGAGGCATAATGAAATACCTAAGAATTACTATACTATTACATAATATAAAGGTGACATTTTTCTGCCAGGACTGGGATTGGAACCTATGGTCTTGGTAACTCTGTTGCACTGTGTGGGAAGGGGAAGCTGGCCTCCTTGAAGTCAAGAAATACATGTCGGTTCTTTAGGCCTGAAATAGATCCCCACCACTAGAAAACATCCTATTCATGTACAATTTACATATATGATTCATATTTACATACATATGTTGACTCCATATTGCATTCAGTGCAATTATTTTATTTGTTTTATTCATGTATTGACAATTTATTTTGATTATTATGGCACATAAAACATTGATTACATAAGATATAGGTCAGCATATGTATTCCACTTCATACCCGACACTCAGGACTTTCACAGAAAAGGAAAACATGCGTCGCCATCAACTTCTTACTCCACAATTCATTTTTAGGGAATGCTGGCAACTGATCTCACAGCCACAAGCCTATTAGGCCCAATTCATGAATGGGTGAGTGTCAGCACGCCATCCTGGGGCAAATTGAGCTGAAAGGCTATAACCAGGACCTGAGATCAAGCCCCAGGTGTTAGCAAAATAAGAACAGATTGACCTGCAGATGGAAGTATTTATATGTATTTATATATATTTCTATGTATTTATATAGAGTGTTAAAGATGTCTATATATTACTCAGTTATATAGAATACATTCCTACCAATTCCTGGGTATTAATAATGCGTCCATGTCATTAATGTTATTGTTTTCATCCTTATACTATTAATGAAATCAATCAGTGTCCTGAAATTATTGCATTCCTGTAAGTAATAATATTCTTTTTATGCTTCATAAATACTAAATAAAAATCAATTAGCCTCCTGAAATGATGCTGCCTAAATTTATAGTAGCATCATTCATGATCAACTCATTGAACATTGACATTGATAACATTCCATTGTTCTTCCTATGGTTGGGAACAATTTTCTTAGTATATCCTGCCATTGGTTGGTGTTAGGAGGGGGACTTGAAATCAGGGCCTATGTTGCCAAGTGGGCCTATGGGTTCCCAGATAGTCTGGCAGCCTTCAGCAATGCAAGGTAAAGTACCCTTTGCAACAGTGTCATTCAGACCCATGAGGGTCACCTTGCAAAGGAAGGAAATATAAAAAGGCCACATTTTTCTGTGCATTGCTTTCCCTGCAAGACCTGAGGGTCTAGGATCCCAGAAGCAGCTGTAGGTCTAGTCGCTGCACCCCAGCCTAGGGTGATCCAAGTTGAGGCAGAGTTGCCACAAACTGACTTCAAGCCCATACTGAGAAAAGTAAAATAAAAAATTAACTCACTGGCTTGCAATTCGTGATGTTTAATCTTCCAAGCTTTAAATTTGAACTCAGGATCTGGGTAAATCTGCAGCAATGTGGATGAAGGAGAAGATCACTGTACTTGAATATAAGAAAGTCAGACCTGGGAAGATGGTGGAGAAGCTGGAGTCTAAACGAGCTCTCACAAAGAAAGCACTTTTAGAGTTCCAGTGAACAGTCCTAAGCCAGAGAATCACACCAATTGTGCCATCACAGGACAGAGAGTCAGGCTAGAGAGGGAAAATCCAGGCAAGGAGACAGATCTGAGCTCTTGTGAGCAGCTGCCACAGTGGCGGCAGCAGTGGCAGCTGCAACTGCAGGCGCCATACCTGAGCCACACAAAGTCCGGGACAAAGGAGCCAGATGCAGCAGGTGAGCGGATTCTACTCAAAACCAGCAAGAACCGACAAGGAGCAGATATCTTCATCCTGCAGTTCACAGACCAGAGACGACCCAGGAACCAAGACTCAGCGTGAGTAGAAGCCTGATGTCCTCACTCCTTCTCAGGGAGAAGAGGAGGGAATGCCACCCCTCCCCCCCTACTGGAGATCTCCATCTTGGATACTGACAAAGAGCTCCAACTCAAGCCTTGGAATAAAATGAATCATTTAGCAGGTCACAAGAACTTAACGGCATTGTGACCTGCCAGACTCAGCTCCACCCAGGGAAAAGTCACCCAGCTTGGGTGCCAGCCCTAGTAGTGGCATTCTTCACTGGGTAATCAGAGCCAGCGGCTGGCCCTCCCTACAGAAGCCTCGACAATCAATTGAAATTCAGTAAACAGAAACCCGAGAATGGCTCCAGGCTGGGCTTTGTGAGTCTTTCACAAACTAGCCACCAGGAAAAAGCTACTGCTTGTTGAAAGGCCTCAACTCTACCCAGAACCTAGCCTCATCACTGCATCTCCCACTTTTGTGATACTCAAAGCAGATCTGACTCCCATTGAACTAGCCTGGGAGGAGAATCACAAAATCCTGGGTAAAGCAGAGCATTTTTCTGCCTGTTAGAATAAACTGACTTAAGAAACCAACCAAGCCAAAGGACCAAAAGCAGACAAGAGACTCCAACAAGAGGCTGGTTACGGACACAAGGGAGATCCAGGATTTTTTCCCACCCCTCTGCAAAAAATCAAAGATTTTTTTTTCTTCTTCTTCTTCCTTTTTTTTTTTTTTTGGTACCTTATATTAAAAAAATTTTCATTTCTAAAACTGTTTTTAATCATTAATTTTTGTCTTGATTGAAAAAAAAATGTTTTCCAGTAACTTTTTTTTCCCTCTTACAATTTTTATTTTAGGGATACATGTGTGCATTTTTCCTTCTTTTTTGATGTCTTTCTCTTTTTTACTTATCTTTTTGTTTTTTGTTTAGCTCTACTGAACTTCGGATCTTTTTTTCTTCCTTTCTTATCCTTTTCATCTTTTCCTCTCTTTCGTTCTTCTTTATGGAATGTACCTCTTGTCCTGCACATCCTCAGATAAACCTGGAGTTGAATATTAGACCCTATCCTCCATTGTGTACACATTTAATCCACAAATTTATTACTCAATTCAATACCTCTGAGACATAAATTCCTTAATAGCAGTAATACTTCTTTATACCTATATAATATTTTAAGCATTTTATTTTTAAGTTTTCACATCTCCTTTATATCCCTCCCCTTCTCTCATTATATTCACAGTCTTCTTTAAATAGATTCTTGTCGAATTCCTGCATAATATTATTAAGTTTTATTTTTCTATTTTTTCTGGTTTCTTTTCTTTTCCATTTCCCTTTCTTCATTTTTGCTCTCTCTCCACTTTCATCCTACCCAACCTATTTCCTGCTTTGAGATTAGGACTTAGTTAACACTCCCTGTGATTTCCGACATCAATCTATTCCTATTTTTTACCCACATCGCTCCCTAACCCTAATAATTTCTGGTTTTCCAAATTCTTCTTTGCGGTTCATAGCCCATTAACATATAGTTGTTTGATATTGAATAGATTTATCTGTTGAACTAGATTGTATCTGTTGAACTATTGTATCTGTAGACTATTGACTGTGCAAATTCAGAATTTGGTTGATGCTTGCCTTAAGAGAGTGTTCTAGCACAAAACTGGTGCTATTTTCATCTCAAATGGGCAGAGTAAGCCAGAAAAACACAAGAAAAATGGCAAGTCCGAGTATCTCAATTCCCAATCTTGATAATGAGGGGATAGAACAGGTAATGAATAATCAAGAGGAGAGTTCCCAAATAGCTCTACAAACACTGTTGGCAAACATGATAAATGAAAAGATTGAAAACTTACAAAGGACTCTGTATGAGCATGATAAGGAGAGAGAGGAGGCAATCCAAAAGTTTATACAGGAATATCATAAGTGTGAGGAAGCTACTCAAAAACTGATACAGGATTTGTCTGAGCAGCTTGAGAATACTCAAAGAGAAAGGGAGGAATGGCATGAGCAGGCTGAGAACACTCAAAGAGAACTACAGGAATCCCACGAATGGGAGGAAGCTAATCAAAGAGTAATACAGGAATTGAGAGAGCAGAAAAAGAATACAAAAAGATCACTAAAGGCATTCATGGAATGCATTAACAATACACTGCTGAATCACGGGTGGGTCATGGAAGAGATTAGAAAGGAAATTCAAATGCTCATACTATTCAACAAAAATGAACACACAAATTACCAGCTCCACTGAGACATAGCAAAGGTAGTACTCAGAGTCAAGTTTATACCTCTGAGCTCCTACATCAACAAATTGGAGAGATCTGAAACCAACAATTTAATGACACATCTAAACCTCCTTGGAAAGAGCAGTTAGATAAACCCCAATCCAGTAGACAGAAAGAAATGATTAAAATTAAATCAGAATTAAATGAATTAGAATTCAAAAAAAAAACTATAAAAAGAATCAACAAAACAAAGAGTTGGTTCATCGAGAAAATTAACAAAATTGACAGACCCCTACCAAATCTTATCAGAAAAAGAAGAGAACACACCCAAATTAATAAACTCAGAGATTTGAATGGAAACATCACCACGGAAACAACCAAGATTCAGAACATTATAAGGGAATACTTCTCAAAACTTTATGCTCATTAGTTTGAGAACTTGACAGAAATGGACCTTTTCCTAGCAAATATTGATATGCCAAAACTAAACCAAGATGAGTTAAACTATCTTAACAAGCCCATATCAAGCATTGAAATACAAAAAGCAATAAGAGGCCTCCCAGCTAAGAAAAGTCCAGGACCAGATGGTTTTACAGTGGAATTATACAAGGCCTACAAAGCAGAGCACACACCAATATTCCTCCAACTGTTCAATGAAATTGAAAGAGAAATTTCACTACCGAACACATTCTGTGAAGCCATCATAACCCTCATCCCAAAACCAGGCAGGGACTCATCCAAGAAAGAGAACTATAAACCCATTTCTTTGATGAACACTGATGCAAAACTTCTCAACAAAATATTGGCCAATTGACTTCAACAATTCATCCAAAAAATCATACACCACGATCAAACAGGATTCATTTCAGGGATGCAAAGCTGGTCCAATATATGCAAATCAATTAATATAATTCATCACATCAAGGGCAGCAAGAATAAGAAGCACATGGTTATCTCAATAGATGCAGAAAAAGCATTCGACAAGATCCAACACCCCTTTATGATGAAGGTTTTGGAAAAATTAGGAATCCATGGAACATTTCTCAATACAATAAAGGCCTTATATGACAAACCTACAGCCAGCATTATATTAATGGTGAAAAACTAAAGCCATTTCATCTTAACTCAGGAACAAGACATGGATGTCCACTCTCTCCACTTCTCTTCAATCTAGTATTAGAAAGCCTTGCTACAGCAATAAGACAAGATGCAAACATAAAGGGGATCCAAATAGGGAAAGAAGAAATAAAACTCTCCCTCTTTGCAGATGTCATGATCTTGTATTTAAAGAATCCAATAGACTCCACTCCCAAATTACTCAAGCTGATTCAAAACTTTGGCAAAGTAGCAGGGTATAAAATAAACCCTCAAAAATCCATGGCTTTTCTGTATGCCAACAATGAAAAAAGTGTGGCTGAAATTAGGAAAGTAACTCCATTTGTAATAGCCCCTCAAAAAATAAAATACCTCGGAATTAACTTAACCAAAGAAGTGAAGGACCTCTATGATGAAAACGTTAAAATCTTGAAAAAGGAAATCAAAACAGAACTTAGAAAATGGCAAAACCTTTCATGCTCCTGGATTGGAAAGATAAACATCGTGAAAATGGCAATACTTCCCAAGGCTATCTATAAATTCAACGTGAGACCTATCAAAATTCCACCCTCATTCTTCAAGGAAATAGAAGAGGCAATCCAAGAATTCATATGGAACAATAAAAGACCCCGAATAGCAAAACGATGCTCAACAGAAAAAACTGTGCTGGAGGAATATCAATACCAAATTTCAAACTCTACTATAAAGCCATAGTAATCAAAACAGCTTGGTACTGGCATAAGAACAGACCTCAGGACCAATGGAATAGAATTGAAAACCCAGAAATGAACCTACAGACCTCTAGCCAACTAATCTTCGATAAGGGAGCTAAAATAATAGAATGGAAGAAAGACAGCCTCTTCATTAAATGGTTCTGGAAAATTGGTTAACTACTTATAGAAAACTAAAACTAGATCCTTATATATCACCCCACACCGAAATTAACTCCAAAAGGATCAAAGACCTCGGAGTCAAAGCAGACAGTCTGAAAACTTTACAGGATGGAATAGGAGAAACCCCAGGCCTCGTTGGCTGAGGATGAAAATTTCTTAATAGAGACCCAGAAACACAAGAAATCAAAGAAAGGTTTGACAAATGGAATTGCATGATATTGCAGAACTTCTGCATGACAAAGGACATAGCTAGCAATATCAATAGAAAGCTCACAGAATGGGAAAAGATCTTCACTAGCCATACAACGAACAAGGGTCTCATATCTAAAATATACTTGGAGCTCAAAAAACTAAATCCCCCAACAACAAATCCTCAAAGAAACAACTGCCCAATAAATAAGTGGGCTAAAGACTTGAAGAGAAACTTCTTTGAAGAAGAAAGAAGGATATCCAACAGACATATGAAGAATTGCTCGACCTCGCTAGCCATAAAAGAAATGCAAATCAAAACAACCTTGAGGTACCACCTCACGCTAGCTAGAATGTCTATAATCAAGAACTCTAACAACAACAGATGCTGGAGGTGATGTGGACAGAAGAGAACCTTACTTCATTGTTGGTGGGAGTGTAAACTTGTTCAACCACTTTGTAAAGCAGTATGGAGTTTCCTGAAAAGACTTCACATCGAGCTGTCCTAATGACCCTGCAATCCCACTTTTGGGCATTTACCCAAATGTTTTCAAACAAGACCACACTAAAGCTACCAGCACAACTATGTTTATTGCAGCATTATTTACCATAGCTAAGATCTGGAACCAACCCTGATGCCCCTCAGTATATGAATGGATAAAGAAAATGTGGTATATATACACAATGGAATTCTATGCCTCCATCAGTAAGAATGACATTTCCCCACTTGTTAGGAAATGGAAAGGCTTGGAAAAAGTTATATTAAATGAAGTAAGCCAAGCCTAAAGAAACAAAGCTCCATGGTTTCCCTTATTTGCAATATCTAGTATATGTATCAGTCAAGCAGAAAAGGTCAGATAATGTGATGTTTGGAAAATGAACTCTTATATAAGTATTTAAATGTTTTTTTTTCATGCATTTGTTTCTAACTCATTTATAAGATTATTTCCTGGTAGCTTTGTATGTCCCACCCCTCAGTACAACCCCTGCTTTCACTATTTTTGATGTCGGTATAATTTGTGGAGGAGATGGGGAAAAACAAGTCGTTTAAGGATACAGGTGAACCCGATGCAGGTATAAGTACAAGTTGTCATGCCAAAAACGAACTTTACAATTTTTTTTGGGGGGGGGCGGATTGGGTGGGGTGTGAGGAGAGGTTGGGAAGGGATGTGACGGGTAAACAAAGGAGGAGGCTGCAATGCTTGATACGAAATGTACTCATTATCTTGCCCATGTATTTGTAACCCCTCTGTACAATATGTTCACAAAAAATAAATATTAAAATTAATTTTTAAAAATGTCATATGTGAAATTTAATGAGGTCAACAAAAGATTATGGGGACAAAACGGCCTTAGAATTACAATTGCAGCATAACACAAAGTTATGATGACAGGATAGGTTTGTGATATCACGGGGTGTTATGTGATATTGTGATATGTGGTTATTGTGATATTACAGTGGCAACGTGATGTAAAAAGGGATTGTAATGTCACAATGGTTATGAGTTTACTATTTCTTTATGATATCAACCTACAGGCCGCATTTTAAATAGTATGAAATCACAGAAAAGGCATTCATAATGTGTCTATGATGTCACAGGGACGATGTGAAGTTCTAAATCTATCATATCATTTTAGTTTTGTGATTCCCCAATGAGCAGATGTTGTCAAAATGACAAAGTGATGTCACAATTGTGATGAACTCACAAACTGTTTTTGATGTTAAAATGTCTTGTCTGATTCTCAATTGTCAATATTTCACAGTGGGGATTTGAGTACACAAAGGGAATGTGATGTCACAAAGCTATGTATTTTATCAAAGGATAAAGGAGGTCATAATAGATTTGAGATGACACAATGTGATCCTGGTGTCAAAGCAGCAATGTGATGACACAATGGGTTTGTGATGTCACACTGGTTATGAGATCATAATGGATTACGTATGCCACGACTTTTAATATCACAATTATTTGTCCAATTTCAATTGCTACTAGACCACCATGAGGACACGGTAAAAACCAGCAGTGTCCTTATAATCCACGGGAACAGATATTCATCATGGCCTCTTGGTCTCGACCACCAGAGAGGGTGGCTTCATGCCACTGGAGGGGGCAGGACATGCTGCTAAAGGAGATAGGATGTCAAGCCCCACATGGTGAGCTACCAAGAAGTCATTGGGCATCAACATTTGGGAAGTGATGATTGAAAACTGTTATGCAGAAAACATCACAGTGGGGGAAGGGCCCAGCTTATATATAGGCTGCAGGTTCAGAGCAACAGAAGGGGAGAGAAAAAGGGGAAAGGACTGGAAGGAAAGAAGTGATGAGCCAGTAGGAAGGTAAAGACCTGGGAGTAGAGGAAATTGAGGGAGAGCAGGAGGTGAAGGATGGCAGCTGGCCACCTGGATATGGCAGGGCAGGACTGTCAAGAGTAGAGCAGCCTGAAGAGAAGAAGGGAATGGTGGAAGGAGAAAATGAAAAGACCTGAAATGTAGGACAAGTCTGGAGAGAAGGAGGATGAAGAGCACGGAAAAAGCCTTGTCCTTTGAAGTGTGGAGTTTTGGAGATCATTATTTTGGGGGATGGTTGTTTGCAGACCAGTTAACAAATGGCGGGGCTTCTGTTTGGAGTTCTGAGGTTTTATGGTTGAGGCTGAATTTAGCTCTGTGCATCCAGCCCAGGTCAAGGTAGTCGCTTGTTACAAAATTTATGAGGAAAAGGCAGGTTTGTGATGTTACATTGCATTAATGATATCACAATGTCAATATGAGGTCTCAAAGGGATTGTATTGTCACAATGGTGATGTGGTCGCAATGGGTTTCTGAAATCAAACTATATGCCACATTTGAGATAGAATGAAATCACAGAACAGGCAAGCACATTGTCTCTATGACCTCACAATGAAAATGTGATGTCATAATGTTATGATGTCATTGTCATTTTGGGATATCACAATGGGCTGATGTTATCCTAACAACAATGTGATCTCACTCTGGAGATGATGTCACAAAGCATTTGTAATGGTAAAACGGCCTGTCTGATATCAGTTGTCCTTTGCTCGCAATGAGGATATAATTACCCAAAGGGACTGTGATGTCACAGACAGTATTTGCTTTTTCAAAGGTGCTAATAGGTCACAACAGGTTTGGTATATCACAAGGTGATCGTGATATCACTGTGGAACTATGATGCCACAATGGGTTTGTGATGTCACAGTGGGGATAAGGTCACACTTCGATAGTGATGTCACAATGAAGATAGTTGTTCACATAAGGAGCTAGAAGTCAGAAAGGCCATGAATTTTGTAAAATATTATGAGTACATAATAGATTGGTGGAAATGCGTTGGGACAGAGATATCCCATTGGCAATATAAAGTTACCATTACATGAGATAGTATTGTTTTGAAGTCACAAATAGTTGGTAATGCCATATAGGTGATGAGGTCATATAGATTTGTGATTTCACAATGGGATGGTGATGTCATAATCTCATGCTAGGTCTCTAATTGACAATGAATATATAAGTTCACAAGGGATAATGATGTATTCGAAGGCATATGTTGGCACAAGTGTAATGAGTCTTAACAGGTTTATGATGTCACAATGTGACTCAATGTTCATGACATCTGGCAATGTGTTGTCACAGTAGTTGTGATGTCACACTGGATTTCTGATATCACATGTCATACCTGATATATTATGAATTAAACAATTATTAGCTCAGGGAGGCCAGAGATCACACTGGCAGCATGTCAAAACATTTATGAGGATAGGACAGTTTTGTGATGTCACAGTGGGTTAGTGATATCATAATGGCAATGTGGTGTCATCAAGGTATTGTGATGTCATAATGGTTAGGTTGTCACAATCTATTTCTGATATCAACCCACCTGCCACATTTGCAATAGAATGAAATCACAGAATAGGCATTCCAATGTATCTGTGACATCACAATGAGTATGTGATGTCATAATGCTATGAAGTCATTGTTGTTTTATGATGTCACAATGGTCTGATGGTGTCATAATGACAATGTAATGTTACACTGGTGATGATGTCACAAAAGTTTTGCGATGTTAAAATGGCATGTCTGATCTCAGCTCAAAATGAGGATATGGGTACACAAAGGGCCTGTGATGACACAAAGGCCATGTTTTCAAAGATTCTGAGGTCATATGATCTCAATATGATCATGGTGGCACAATGGCAATGTGATATCACAATGAGTTTGTGATGTCACCGCTGTGATGAGGTCACAATGCATTAATGATATCTCATCAAGTTTTAATATAACAATGACATATACAACTTCAATTTCTTCTAATTCATTATTAGGATACTGTAATAACCAGTGTTGCCAGAATTATCTGTGGGAGCCTATAATCATTGTAAATTCTTGGCCTGGCCCACAGGAGAATGTGGTGAATGCCGCCAAAGGTGGAGGTGTCAGGCCTCACATGGTGAGCTGTCAAGAAGTGATTGAGCATTGGGCAGATTGGGAAGAGACGATTAAAAATTGTTAGGCAGGAGACCCGTTAGAGTGAGGAGGGGTACAAGCTATATATAGGTTGCATTTTCAGAGAATTGGAAGTGGGGATAAAATAGGAGCTACCTGGATGGAAGAAAGTGATGAGACAACAGGAAGGAAAAAACCTGAGAAGAGAGGAAGATGAAGGAGAGCAGAAGTTTGGCAAGTGGTCACTGGGTCAGAGTAGAGCAGGCCTGTGGAGACTGGAGAGACCTAAAGAGAATAAGGAAATGGTGGAAGGGAAAAAGGGAACGACCAGGAAGGAAGGACAGGTCTGTAGTGAAGGAGGAAGGAATGAAAAAGTAAAAAGCCTTGCCCATTGAGGTTTGGAGATTCGGAGATCATAATTTTTTGGCCGGTGGTTTGCAGACCAATTAAGAAAGGGTGGGGCTGCCCATTGGAGGTCTCAGGTTTGGTGGTCAAGGCTGCTTTTGGACCTGGCTATCCAGGCCGGCATAAGGTAATCACAGTCCTCTTGCTATTGTAAATTGTTTTATTATATTAAATGTGACTACATGGTTTTTCTCCTTGTCTTAGAGGTCATAAGTACACAAGTTCACAGAAAGAGCTTGAAGTCTCAAAGGCCATGAATATTCTAAGATGTGATGTGGCCATATAGGTTTGTAAAAACACAATGGGACAGTGATATCACAACGACAATACAATGTCAAAATAATGCTTTGATACTAGAATTATTTCTTGATGCCATTCTCGTGATGAGGTCACAATAAGTTTGTGATGCCACATTGGGTTCATGATGTCAGATGGCAGATCTCAATGGTCATTATTTGGAAATGAATATATGAGTTCAAAAAGGGACTGTAATGTCTCCAAAGGCATGTGTTGTCACAAATGTGATGCCGTTCTCACAGGTTTGTGATGTCACAATGTGACACAATGGCCATGATATCTGGCAGTATGATGTCACAGGGGATTTCTGATATCACATGTCCTATAAGAAATATGAGATTGAAAACAGGTTATGAGCTCACAAAGGGTCTAACATATGACAATGTCACAAAACTTATAAGGACAGGACTGGTTTGTGATGGCACAGCAGGTTAATGATGTCACAATGGCAATGTGATGTCACAAAGGATTGTGATATCACAATGGTTATATCGTCAAATGGGTTTCTGAAATAGAATGAATTCACAGAATAAGCCTTCACACTGTTATGTCTATGACATAACGATGTCACTGTGATTTATCATGCTATGATGCCATTGTCATTTGGTGATGTCACAATGAGCTGATGGTGTCATAATGACAATTTGATGTCACTGCTGATTTATGATGCTACAACGGTTATGAGGTCACATTATGTTTCTGCTATCAACACACATGTCAAATTTTAAATAGAATGCAAAGCCTGGCACGGGTGGCTCATGCCTGTAATCCCAGCTACTCAGGAGGCTGAGATCTGAGGATTGCAGTTCAAAGTCACCTCAGGCTGGAAAGTCCATGAGCCTCTTATCTCCAATAAAAACCACTAGAAAATGAGAAGTGGTGCTGTTGCTTGAGTGATAGTGTGCTCGCCTAGAGCTGTAGAGTAGGGACAGCACCCAAGCCCAGAGTTCAAGTCCCATGACCAACTACAACAACAAAAAAGAATAAAAACAGGCATTCACAATCTGTTTATAACATCACAATGACAATGTGATCTCATAATACTATCTTGTCATAGTTTTCTGATGTCAAAAGTAGTTGATGTTGTTATAATGAGAATGTTATGTCACACTGGTGCTGTCACAAAGTGTTCATGATGTTAAAATGGCATGTCTGATATCAATTGTCAGTTCATAATGAGGGTATAGTTACACAAAGGGACTGTGATGTCAAAAAGGCCATTTGTTTTTCAAAGGTGCTAAGAGGTCCTAATAAGTTTGGGATTCTACAATGTGATAGTGATGTCAAATATCTATGAAAGCTCACAATGGGTTTGTGATGTCACACTGGTGATGAAATCAAAGTTTTGTGAAGTCACATCTCACAATCACATGCCCAATTTCAGTTGCTACTATTTCACAATGAGGATAAGAGTTCACAGAAGAAGACAAATATAAAAGGCCCTGAATTTTCTAAAATGCTATGAAGACATACTAGGTTATTGAAAACACAATGAAACAGTGATATCACTATGGCAATGTGATGTTGCAATATGATGACTTAAAAATATTTTGATACCACAATTGGTGATGCCACACTAGTAATGAGTTTATAAGAGGTGATGTCACAATGGGTTGGTGACATCAAAATGACAAATATGTGATCTCAATTGTCAACTCACAATGAGTATATGTGCTCACAAAGGGACTGTGATGTCTCCAAAGGCATGCGTTGTCTCAAAAGTGATGAAGTCCTAATGTGCGTGTTATCAGAATGTAACAAATGCTCATATCATCTATCAGTGTGATGTCACCATGATCTAAATGTCACACTGGATTCGGGTATCACATTTCATACCTGGATTGAGTATGAGAGAATTGGAATTTCACAGTGGATTAGTGATATTACTATGGAAATGTAGGGTCACAAAGAGATTGTGCTACCACAATGGCTAATAGATCACAATGTGTTTCTACTCTAATAGGTTTGTTCTGTCACAATTGGTTGGAAATGTCACAATGGCATGTCGATTCTCAAATATCATTAATTCACAATGAGGATATGATTTCACAAAGGGACTGTGTAGTCACCAAAGTCATGTGTTGGCACAAATGTGATGAAATCCTAACAGATTTGTGAGTTCACAATGTGACACCATGGTCTGGATGTCTATCAATGGGATGTCACAATATTCATAATTTCAGAGTCAATTTCTGATATCATATATCATACCTGAATTATTATGAGTTTGAAAACAGAATATAAGCTTACTAATGGCCTAAAATATCCTAAGGGCAGCATATCACACAAGTTATGACTAAAAACTCATGGTCTTTGGATCTTAAGATTCTTACTTTGAAATTGTATCCTCATTGTGAACTAGTAGAAATTGAAATTGGACATGTCTTTGTAATAATACAAACTCATAGTGACATCACAAACTCATTGTGATCTCATCACCACTGTTACATCACGAACACATTGTGACATCACATTATTGTTGTGCCTTCACAATCACATTGTGACATCACAAAGCAATTGTGAAGTCTTAGCACATTTAAAAAAACACATGACCTCTGTGGCCTCACAGACCCTTTGTGTACCCATATTCTCATAGTGAAAATTTTGATCACACATAGCATTGTATCATCACAAATACTTTGTGCAATAATTACAGCTGTGAAATCACATTGTCATCATGACACCATCATCTCATTGTGATAACACCAAACCCCAATGACACTATACCATTTGTTTCTTTTCTTTTCTTCTGTATGTTTTTATTGTAAATATATTGTACAGAGGGATTAGAGTTACATGAGTAAGGTAATGAGTACATATCTTATCAAACATTGCTGCCTTGTCATTACATTGTCACTTTGATGTCATAGACCCATTGTGAATGCCATTCTTTGATTTCAATCTATTTCAAATGTGCCATGTGGGTTGATATCAGGAAACTATTGTGAACTCATTACCTTTGTGACATCAAAATCTCTTTGTCATACCACATTACCTTTGTTATATCACTAACCCACTGTGAAATCAAATACTTCTCCTGTCCTCACAACATTTGTGACCTGTCATTGTGATATTTTAGGCCCTTTGTGAGTTGAAAATCTGTGTTTGACTTCATATTTCAGATATGACATGAGATATCTAAAATCCAGTGTAACATCATGATATTACACCACTGGACATCATAACAATTGTGTCACTTTGTGACATCTCAGAACTGTTAGTTCTTCACCTTTTTGACTACATATACTTTGGGGACATCAGAATCCCTTCCCAAACCCATATACTCATGGTGTAGGACAACTGAGGTCCCACATGCCATTGTGACATCACCAACTCCTTGGGACATCTCAAATCTATTGAGACCTCTTCATCAGTATGGTGTCACCAATTGTGACATCAAAACATTATTATAACATGATGTTGAGATATCACATTGTCATTGTGAAATCAGTGTCCCATTGGGTTTTCAAATAGTATGACCTCATACTATGAAGCTTCTTTTATCACCTGGTATCCTCATATTGAATTAAGAGTAATTGAAATTGGATATATCATTCTGATATTATAAACTGTGACATCACAAAACCATTGTGACTTCATCAAAAACCCAATGGGACATCTCATTTCCATTGTGATATTATGAATCACAGTGTGCCATCCAAAGCTATTATGACCTCTTACCACCTTTGAAAACACACATGGCTTCTATGACATCACAGAACATTTTTTGTATCCATATCCTCATGGGGAACTAATGACAACTGACATCAGACATACCATTAAAATACCAAAAAATTCTTTCTGACATCATCATAATTGTGACATCATGTTGCCATAATGACAACATCAGCTCATTTTGACATGTAAAACTACAATGACATCATAGCACTGTAACATTATATTGTCATTCTGATATCATAGACACGTTGTGTTTGCCCTTTATGTTATTTGATTCTATATCTAATGTGGCATGTTGGTTGATATCAGAAACCCATTGTGAGTTCATCACCATTGTGATATCATGGTGCCTTAGTAGCATCACATTGCCATTGTGATGTCACATTGCCAAATTGATGTCACAAAGGGATATTAATGTCACAAAGGTTATGACATCACAATGAGTTTCTGATATCCACCCACATGCCACATTTCAAATACAATGAAATCACAGATTAGGCATTCATAATGTGACTATGATGTCACAATGACATAATGGCAAATGCTATAATGTCATTGTCATTTTGTGATGTCACCATAAGCTAAAGATATCATAACAACAATGTGATATCATACTGGTTATGACGCCACACATGGTTTATAATGTTACAATGGTTATGAGGTCACAATATGTTTCTGATATCAACTGATATGCCACATTTAAAATAGAATGAAATCATAGGATATACATTCTCAATGTGGCTATGACAGCAAAATGGCAATGCAATGTCATAATGCCATGATGTCAGTGTAGCTTGGTGATATCACCATGAGCTGAAGGTGTCATAACCACAGTCTGATGTCACATTGGTGATGATGTCACAAAGGGTTTGTGATGTCACAGTGGCAAGTCAGATCTTAATTGCCATGAGTTTATAGTGTGGATATGAGAATTAAATCACAATGACATATGCAAATGAACTGTGATGACACAAAGGCTATTTTTTTTCAAAAGTGCTAAAGTTCCTAACAGGTTTCAGTTGTCAAAATGTTAATGATATAAAAATGCTCTCAGCAGTCCTCCTTGATAGTTCCAAGGCTGTGATAGGAGGATCATGGTCAAAGTCACCCTAGGCAGGAAAGTCCTTGAGACTCCTGTCCAAATTGTGCCAACAAAACCAGAAGTAAAGCCATGTAGCTCCATTGGTAGAGGGCTAGCCTGGATCAAAAGCAGCTCACAGACTGTGCCCAGATCCTGAGTTCAAGGTCTGGGACTGGGAACAAACAGACATACACAACAATTTGTCCAGCCATCTGGCTAAAGCAGGTAACCTTCTTGTCCCCAAGTGGATTGAACCTGGGAAAGGGGCTGCCATCATCTTGACTCCACCCATTCTGCCTGCATCACAGGATTCCAGCCACACCCTCATTCTTTCATGGTTCTTTCTGACCAATGGGATACAAGAATGGTGGCCATGCCCATATTCCATACTACCCACTAGCGCTGGGATTCTGTCTGTTGGTTGACACCACTACCAGCAGTTGAGGTAGAGGTAGCTGAGTGATGAGCAAGAGACTCGAGGCCTAGGAGGAGATGCCTTGCTGAGGCCCAACATGTGCCCGCATGTGCTCCAACCCCCTCCTCCCCTTCCCTGTGGCACAGCATTTCAAACCTGGTGCTGCTGGCTAAAACCCATGTTGCCTCTTGGATTCCTCAGACAATGGTGCAATGGTGCACCTCTAGCCAGCTTGTTGCCCTGACCTGGTCCTGGCAACCTTGTCCTCTGCTCCTGGGCCTGATGTCGACCATATCACTGCCATTGCTGTTCGCCCCACCTGGAGCAGCTGCCAACAGATTTTGCCAGCAGCACATGTGAGTGGTGGCCACACAGGCCCACTCCCTGCGACCCCATATCACCCCCCCTCCTGACCAGGACCTGCGCCTCCTCTGGGCCCCACAGTCTGGCCCACGCCCTGACATAAATGTACCCCAGGAGTGGGGGTGGGTGTTGACCCAAGGATCCCATCCCCATATCTAGTGTCTAGTGTCCCAGGAAATGGGGAGATGCAGGGTTGGGTGAGGAGTGGACGCCACAGAGCCCCTGACCTGGAGCAGTGGGAGACACACAGCCACACATCTGCACCCTTCCTTTCCCTGGTGGGAACCTGGTGGGGAGCAGCATGTCCACACCTGCCTTCTGGGGTCTTTTCCCTTTTTCTGGGGATGGGAGGCTTTGGATGCAGAAGATAGACCCCCCTGTCTGTGTGAACCCTTGTCTTCTGTGCTTGATCATCCTTTCACCTGAAGACGGAGAGACAGAGAGAGACAGAGAGACAGAGAGAGAGATCATCTTTCTCCTTGTACCGCCTGACTGTGCTCAGGTGAGTGATCAGTTGGCAAATTGCAGGTGCTGCATGGATGAGTCTTCTGTCACCAGTCTGGATGTGTGTGTGTGTGAGTGTGTGTGTGTGTGTGTGTGTTTGTGTGTGTGTGTGTGTGTGTGTGTGTGTGTGTGTGTGTGTGTGTGTAGAAGTGAGTGGTAACAAGGAGACTGAATGCTTTGGTAACTTCTACCTGCTATCTTTCGGGCATGCATGGGCTTCATAGCTGAGGTCTGGGAGCCTGGAAGGGTGAGATGCTTGAACGGGACACAGCACTGTTGAATTACAAGAACAAGGGATCTGTGTGCCCTGGAACTGTGTACTACCTTGGGCCTGGTTGGTGGGAGTGGGAGCTTCGGAGGACCTAGGATTGCAGCTGCAGGGGATGGCTTCCCCGGAGGACAGAGAGCATGTCCAACACTTAGTAAAGATATGAGTCCTGCTAGTATGGAGTGCAACAGCATATGTCAGACTCTGGGTCTTCTCATCATGACCTCTGATGGGCGAGGCGAGCCCTATTTTAAATCTTGAGCTGTGATCTTCAGATCTCAACATCCTGAGTACCTAGGATTATTGGCATGAGCCTCTGGCACTGTGACTCTGGTTCTTTTTGGTATATTAGGGTTTGACCTCAAGGCTTTAGGCTTGCCAGTCAGGTCATCTACCAGGTTTTCTGTCTTGGGCATTTCTGAGATGGAGACTTAATATATGCTCAGGCTGGGGTGGATCACATTCCTCCTGTATGTGACAGGCATGAGCCACCAGGGTCGGTCCTCTAGTTGGGATGGTAGACATGTAGTGCCACGCTCAGTCATTGGATTAGATGGATTGTCACAAACTCAGTCCACACCAGCCCATTTTTGACCACAGGTGAAGCTCTGGGTTGGGCCTCAACCATTGGACTTCAATCTCCTCATGGGACAGTTTTGAGAAAACAAGGGATTAATACAGAGTGATCTCTAGAGCAGGGCCAGACACAGAGGGAGGGGCCGTCAGATACGGTTCTTGGCAGTTCTGTGAGTATATGACAGAAAATACCCGGAAAGATCTCAGATGGTTTTGTGTTATTAATGTTGTGACAGGTATGGGATTATAAATCAAAACAGGATTCTCTTTCTTTAATACCCAATCCCCATGAGGAACGGGATCCTTCACTTTGTTCAGTTTTGAAGCTGGGGAAACTGAGGCACAGAGAAGTTGGGTGACCTACTTATGACTCCCAGCTGACAGGAAGCTTGGCCTGACTTCGCTGCCATGTTCCCTAGGACAATGGGTGTTATTCAGTCTACTTTTTGTGGTGGGAAGTCCACTTCTTTTCAGTCATGGGGCTTGAACTCTGGGCCTGGGGCAGCTCCCTGAGCTCCTCAGCTCAAAACTAGCACTCTACCACTTGAGTCACAGGACCACTTCCAGTATTCTAGTGGTTCTTTGGAAATAAGAATCTCACATGTGTTCCTGCCAGGGCTGGCTATAAACCACAATCCTCATATCTTAGCCTCCACTGTACTTAAGATTACAGGCCTGAGCAACAGGTACCTGGCTTAAGTGTAATTCTGACCTTCTTTCGTTTCTCTCTCTCTCTCTCTCTCTCTCTCTCTCTCTCTCTCTCTGTCTCTCTGTCTCTGTCTCTGTCTCTGTCTCTCTGTCTTTCTCTGTCTCTCTCTGTCTCTCTCTGTCTCTCTCTGTCTCTCTGTCTCTCTGTCTCTCTGTCTCTCTGTCTCTCTGTCTCTCTGTCTCTCTGTCTCTCTGCTCTGTCTCTGTCTCTCTCTCTCTCTCTCTCTCTCTCTCTCTCTCTCTCTCTCTCTCTCTCTCTCTCTCTCTCTCTCTCTCTCTCAGGAACTGATTGAATGGGTGCTGGAGGAGTTGGCCCAGCGTCCCTAATGTGGTTGGAACCAAGGTGGCCCTCTCATTCTGGAGGTGGGCTGTGGGTCAGGAGCTGTCTCGCTCAGTCTGTTGTACCAGCTCCATGAGGTAAGTCCCTCTGTGCCCTGGCTAGACCGTGACAGTTATTCATTGTCTATCTAGCCTTACTGGATTCAGTACTGTGATCAATGCCCTTTTCTAGCAAAAATTTCTGGCTAAAATTATGATACATAGTTATGTAATGAAAATTTAATGCCATCTTAAGAGAGTTATTTAGTGTTCTGGGAATGTGGCTTCATGGTAAAGTGATTGCCTAGCATTCATGAAACCCTAGGTTCAATTCCTCAGTAACACATAAACAGAAAAAGAAACACTGGAAGTGGTCCTGTGCCTCAAGTGGTAGAGGGTTAGAATTGAGAAAAAAGAAAAAAAGCTGAGGAATAATTCCCAAGTGCTGAGTTTCAGCCTCAGGACTGCCAAAACAACAAGAGCAACAACAACAACAATGAACATAGTTAGTAAATGCAAAATAAAGAACCCAAACTTGGAATATATAATTGTTCCTTCCATACTGATACTTGACAATAGTCCCTAATTCATGTACTTTACCTATATTAGGATACTGTGTTAAAAAAAGTTTTGCTCATTAGGTCAGGGCAATTAATGCCAGGAATGTGCTTAGATGTCAGGTGTAGATTAATTCTGGAAATTCACATATTCCAGGATTTTGAGAGGGGTCACTGCTAATCAAAATGAAAAGGGTAGTCTAAGTGAGATTTGGAAATCATTTTGGCCAATCATAGCACCAAAAATGCAGAGGCTAATTAACAGTCGTGACAGAAGAGAAGGAATAACTACAGATGGAAGGAAAAAATGATAGTAGCTAAGGTATAGCAGAAACAGTTCTAGGGAACCATTTTTGGTTATTGAAGAACTAGTTATCAACTAGGCTTATTCCTCATTGTTTTAGCATTCTAAATCTCTTAGGCTAGATAAATCTGTCTCCTTCTATGCTGTTCTTTCATATCTGATATCCTTTGCTTTTTGAAAATCTGTCTTTCTATATTTCTCTAGGAACATTTCCTAATACTAAATACACCTACACAGATGTCACAGGATGCTAATGTAAGGGTCCCATAGCTCATGAGTCATTAATGTAACAAAATGGAAAAGGAGGAGATATTTATTGCTACCTCAATTTTTCTGGAAAGCTGCAATGTCATCATTTGGTTCAAATTTCCATTCTTTGTCTACATAGTGTCATTAAGTGCACATAAATGCAAATATGAGCCAGGTACTGGTGGCTCTTGCCTGTAATCCTAGCTAAAACCAGAGGATTGTGATTCAAATCCAGCCTGGTCAGGAAAGTCCATGAAACACTTATCTTCAATTAGCCACCAGAAACCCAGAAGTGGTGCTGTAGCTAAAGTGGTACAGCATTCAAGTTGAGCTGAAGAGCTGAGAGACAGTGCCCAGGATCAGTGTTCAATCCACACAATCAAAAAAAAGTGCAAATATGGCTTTAAGTTTCCCCCAAAGGAATGATTAAGTCAACAGTAATCTTCCCAAAGGATTCAGTGCACCTACTTTTGCTGAGTTATTTAAGTTATGGTTTCTTTGATGAACATATTCTCTTCTTTAAAAATGGTCAAAGATTAGCTTTATCGTAAACTTCATCTAATATTTCTTGGTTCAAATGAGAAGTCCAAACAGTTGTTGTCACTTAGCTTTCTTACTGTCTTAGTTCAAAGCCAACCAGGCAGGAGAGTCTGTCAAACTCTTATCTGAAATTAAACACCAAAAAACCAGAAATGGAGTTTTGGCTCAAGCAGTTGTGTACTACCTTTGGGGGCAGGTCGGAAAGAAAGACAACTGTTCAGGGACAGGTTCCAGCCTCTGAGTTCAAGCCCCAGAACTAGCACAAAGTAAACAAACAAGCAAACAACACAATTCCTGGGTATTTCTTTGGGACTCTCCTTAAAGGAGTAGTGGTCCGATAAGAGGCTGGTTTTGCTGATCATACTCTCTGGATCCTGCTTTTTTGAAATCTTTATTGCTATGGAAAACTCAGGACCAGACTAAAGGAATTGATAACTGACTCCTGCAACAAGAGAATCATCTCAGGAGTGAAACATCCATCCATAAGACACTTCAGCACCTCCATATCTTTGTTTATTTGCAGTAGAACACTTTTAAAACAAAGTTATTTCCTTTTGTTATGCTGGCCTTCAAATGGCATATTGTTTCCTTTTGTAATACTCTCAACTACAAGTTTACAGACAAGTTTTATATGAATAAAGAACACACTCAAAATTGTCAGGAAGAAAGTTTCCTTCAAGCCTTGAATTCTTTTCTTGTACAGTAAAAAGGAAATCAAAAGTTAACTTGAACTTTGTCATTCCTGTATGCTCAATTTGTCTCCTGAGATCGATTTCCACATCTAGTAACAGTTACTTCCGCTTACTTCCAGTAACAATCTATGGTGCTGCTCCAGAAAAAAAATGAATGTTTTCTGGCTTCATTGAAATAGCACAAGGACACTTTTGGACATGAGGTAACACGTGTTTCAGAGACAACTTAGTAAGGAGAAAATATGAAATTTAAATTGTTTATGAATACTTTTTTCATGAGTACATTTTGTTCAAAGTTCTTAAGTGCTCTGTAAATTATGGTGAATTTTAAATGGGAGAAGGTTCTCAAATCATTTTTTGTGAGTGTATGCGCTGTGCATTAATTTCCCAAGTGTACACGAGTGAACAGTAAGAGAAACAATAACAATAATACGAAAGAGAAGTTCTGTGTTTATTTAAAAGGCTTCAGTAAAATATAGAACACTCTACAAATAGGACAACATTGAAACAATAAAGCCAAGTCCAGTATGTAGATTTATGGGAGTGATATAGAGAAAGCATTACTTCTATGTGGAAGATGAAGCCAAATCCTTTCTAAATCACGCTTTATAAACACGTAATTTTGTAAAAAGGAGAATGGAAGAATGATTGTTTCCAATGCAAGTCACGTATGAGAGAATGGACTTAACTGGAAAAAATAGGAATTATACTAGCAATGAATCTGGTGGCTAAGATCACATTTCTTTTTTTTTTTTCCTTTTCTTATATTCTTTTTTGTAGTTGTTGGTCTTGGTACAATATGGGACTGGGCACTGTCCTTCTGCTCAAGGCTAGTGCTCTTCCACTTGAGCCACAGTGCCACTCCCAATTTTCTGGTAGTTATTGGAGAAAAGAGTCTCCAGGACTTTCCTACCTGGGCTGGCTTTAAACCCCAGTCCTCAGATCTCACCACACCCAGCTAAGGACCACATTTCTAACATTGTATACTCAAGATATGTAATGTATATGTTCATCTATCTTTATATTAATTCTTGAGTTAAAAATCTGGGCTACAGGTTATACTTAACACTCACAAAAGTGTTTGTAGTTTAAAAGTTGATACTCCTGGAAAAATAAAACCTAAAAATGTAAAGGAGTCTGAGAAGTTCAATTTGTATCCAGCCTGGGCAGAACAGGCTTTGAGACACTACCTGAAATTAAACAGCCAAAAGCTGGAATACTAGTCATGAGCAAGATTGCTGAATAAGAGCATGAGGTTTTTGCATACATACACACTAACATACACATACACACAAAGGGACTTATATGTGCACACAAAAATACACAAATGAAACAACTCTCAGAATATGTAGAAAAGTTAGAAAACAATAGAAAATATGTCCTGAGTAAGACTAGAATCAAGTGATAATTTTTAATATTAGAAAGCCCTCCAGTGAACTTTCCCCAAAAAAGTTGAGAATATTACATAGCTAGGAATCAGTGATAGTAAGAGAGTCAAGCAACATTATTAACGGGATAGGATTCATGGAGGAATGAATCAGGGAACCCTGTAGGTGCATATAAAAATGTTCATATCTTGTGTGAATTGTTAGAACATCTTTGAAAATAGTACATAAAGAGTCTGAGCAGTCAGTTTAGTGGATAAGATCTTAGGAGAAGTTCAGAATTGCGAGTCTGTTTCTAGAGTAAATAAACAAACTATGGCAGGGCAATGTGATACAAGCCTGGAATTCTAGCACTTCGTCAGGAGATTAGAGAATGGAATTACATTGCAATACCTTCCCTGGACCAGGTAGAAAAACTTTGTCTCAATAAAACAAACCAAACAAAAAAAAAAAAAAGGAATACACAGTTGGAATTTTGGGCTAATTTTCTCATTATGTTTTGAGAAGTCAAGTTTCCTATTGAAATGCACCTTATATATATCCTCATTTGTGTTTTAAATGCTCTCTTATTACAGAACATTCTAGATGCAGAATGGCTCATTATTTCCATCCAAAAATTTGCAAAACTAAGTAAGCACCATTCTGTTGGATTCCAAAGAAATGTTGAAGGATTACAAAAGTTTAAGCCTGGAGAAATAGCAAAGTTCATCTAATGTAGTACTTTGTAGACTTTGTTAAATTAGAATTTAGATTTAAAATATGTATTTTTGTTTTGTTTGTAATTTTATATTCTATAGGATACTAAAAAATTATTTTTAAGTAGAGGGATTAATGGACAAATTCACAAATGATTCTTGCATTCTATTTTCCTAGAATATTCTTTCAAGAGAGTTATAATTAGAACATAGTTAATAGATAATTCCCATAGTTCATGTATACCATGTTAATGTGAATAATCTAGACAGAGTTGCTAACAAATGGATGATATCAATTTATAAATTTAGGAAAACAGCAATTTCCTCTCTGTTTGTTTCTAGCTCTCTGCTCTCTCTGTTCATTTCTAGCTCTCTCTCTCTCTCTGTTCGATTCTAGCTCTCTCTCTGTGTTCTTACCTCTCTCTCTCTCTGTTCTTTTCTAGCTCTCTCTGCTCTAGCTCTTTCCTATCTTTTCAAGCTCTCTCTCATTCCCAGCCACGTGGAGTGCGAACCTTGCCTGGTCCCAGCAGGCCTACTGTATAAACCTACCCCTTACCTGAATACCACGTGCATGCTGGTGCTGTCCTTACTCGGCTACCTCTTTTTAAAAAACCTAACATAAATGGTGCCGTGACTCGGATAAAGAGCTTAAAGTCAGGATAGCTGGGATTTCTCTCTGTTTTTTTTCCCTCTTTTTTCTTTTTTTGTTTGCTTTTTCCTTTTTTGCTCTGAGGAATACCCACAGTTCTGACGGCCTTTTGCGAACCAGTCTGTCTGTGGCGGAAACAGCGCATCAATACCATTGCTGGCCTTCACATCCATGTCCACACCACTTCTCTACTCTGGCCCTGGTAACTGAGGCCCAACCATCTGATGTGCTTTGTTAGCAAAGATGTCTAAATGTTGTCAAAATTTTAGGTTTTGAGATTTGCCTTTTTTTGTTTTGTGTTGTGTATTCTACTACTGACTACATGGTTCTAAAATACTGGGCATATCTATGCTAAAATTCTCATCACGTCTAATGAGTTTTGTCATTGCAGAATATTTGTTGGTCAGTTCTTGATAGGAGCAGGTAAGCTCTACTTATTCTACTTGATCTCCTTGTTGCTTTAATTGGAAATAACAAAGGGCTTTTGTGGCAAAGATTTCAGTTCAAAGCCAGCTCGGGCTGAAAAATCCCTAAGACTCCATCTTCCAGCTAAACTCTGCAAGTGATACTATAACTCAAAGTGGTTCAGTGCTAGCCTTGAGCAGAAGTGCTCAGGGACAGTGCCCAGGCCTTGAGTTCAAACCTCCTTGAACACTGGAAGTGTTATTGTAACTCAACGTGGTAGAGCACTAGCCTTGAGCAGAAGTGCTCAGGGACTCTGCCCACACATGGAGTTCAAATCTTGAATACCAACTGGGAGAAGCCATCTGAGCAACCAGCACCTAGACTCAGCCAGTCTGGGGAACAAGGAAACATGGAGAGGACTAAGAGGAGATAATATCACATCAGCTACTTTGTGCCTGCACTTTCAAAATTAACCAGAGCCGGGAGGTCAGTGGAAGTAAGAAGCCTATCCAGCCCATGGTTATACCTGTCTACATATTAACTGAACAGGAATTTATATTCTTGCCTTTGTCACCTGACTTCTCTACTTAGTCGCCAGATGTCAGAAGTAGGTAGGGACATTTCTACCAACATTTTCAGCCCCAAGTCCTTCCTCTTGCCATTTATTTGCCGTTTAGTATTTTTTTTCCAGCCGCTCAATGCTCATGAGACTTCTCCAGACTTCACCCAAGGACTCAATCCACCAAGGGACAGCTACTGCTCACTGCCTTCTGGGAGGGGACTAAATTCCAGCCTTTTGCCCCTATTGTCCATGCCCCTTGTCAGCAGGAAGTAGCCAGAGAGAATCCTTGCCCTATTTCAAGATTATTAAAAGGCTGGAATGTAAGGTCCACCCCTAGATGGCTAGCAGACTCCACCCTCCTCACAGCAAAGTCTCCACCCAGTACCTGCGTTACCTAGGCAACTGGGATGCCTAGAAGAGGTCACATCTGAATTTGATGTGGCCACGCCTTTCCCCGCCCATACCCTAGATAAGGCCTACCACAGGCCCAGGCGCTCTCTCTGTTCCTTTCTAGCTCTCTGCTCTCTCTGTTCATTTCTAGATCTCTCTCTCTCTCTGTTCTATTCTAGCTCTCTCT
This sequence comes from Dipodomys merriami, assembly GCF_024711535.1. Lineage (NCBI taxonomy): Eukaryota > Metazoa > Chordata > Mammalia > Rodentia > Heteromyidae > Dipodomys > Dipodomys merriami. Next base: position 22,372 of record NW_027203887.1, on the reverse strand, counting down.
CTCTGTTCTTACCTCTCTCTCTCTGTTCTTTTCTAGTTCTCTCTGCTCTAGCTCTTTCCTCTCTTTTCCAGCTCTTTCTAATTCCCAGCCACATGGAGTGCCAACCTTGCCTGGTCCCAGCAGGCCTACTGAATAAACCTACCCCTTACCTGAAAAAAAAAAAGAAAAACAGCAATTTTTGAGGGTTTGGTTTAAAATGGTATGAAGAGAGTAGTTGTGTGACATCTTCTTTTTTCAACCTCTAAGTAACACAGGAAGCCATTTCCTTATTTACGTGCCTCTGTATACATTGAGAAAAATGCTAGGTTTGGGGTTAGTACTCAACATTGTTTTTGTTTTATTGGTTTGCCTAGAGCTTGAACTCTTGGCCTGGACAGTGCCTCTGAGTCTGTTTATGCTCAAGGCTCATGCCCTACCACTTCAAGTTCAGTGCCACTTGTGTCTGGCTTTTGTGGAGAAGTATATTGGAGATAAGATTCTAAGAAACCTTCCTGCCAGGGTGGGTTTTGAACCATAATTTTCCAATCTTAGCTTCCTGAATATCTATGATAATTAAAAAGTATAAATATAAATAATATTTGCAAGTGATCTGATCTCAAGAATACCAGTGGAGGAAAAATTATGCATCTCAGGTTATTATGGTATTCTTTCCAGAACACGGAGGGCATCACATTAGCAGAGGTGTAGTATTTTTCACAATAGAGATAAGCTATTCATGATATGAATTAAGGAATTTTAGGGTGCCCCTTGCAAGTTGGAAACTGTTGGGCTAGGATGACTTCATGGCATAAATCTTGGGATTGATAGTCATAGAAATAACAGCTTACTCTGATAAAAAAATGCTTACTCTTGATGAATTATTACAGATGCTTCATAGTTTTATCCTCTACCAGAATGTGGCTATTTTTCTATTGACTTCTCTATCTGTACACTCCATTGGAAACTGCATCTATTGCAGAATTTTATAACATGCAAAAAAGTACTGTTTTGAATCTCTAACATATGGAATGTTGAGAATTTAAAAAGGAGTAATTATGAGTAGTTATTTGTCATATGAATTTTGAAGCAAATATATAATCTGTCCTCTTAACAAATTATTTAATTTTAAAAGTTATGGGTTTCCATAGCATTAAAGTGTTTTTCTGTTTTAGAATAAGAAAGTAATAAATTTATTCTTTTTTGAAAAATTCGGCAAGTATATTATGAAAATATTTTCTAGTTGGATAACAATCACGTTGATGACCCTCTGGTAAAAAAGAGGTAATCAATTTGAATTAGATGTCAAATAGAATTGATTTTTAAAATATTGCTACCTAAAGAATAATATTTACTGTGCCAATACAGTGAAATTACATTGTACGCAGCTTATTTTTTCAATTTTATTATCAAATTGATGTACAGTGAGGTTACAGTAATTGTAAGGTAGTGAATAAAAAACATTTCAAACTTGTTACCCCTCCTTCATTTTTCTCACAGTTTTCCTTCACCCCTTCACCCCTCACAAGTTTATAAGGTACATTTCCAACATATTGTCTTGTGAGTGTTGCTATTGCATTGGTTTTCCCTTTGTCTTTTGTCTCACCATTTTGCTTTTCCTCTTCCCTTCCCTATTTAAGGTAAATGCATACACAATACAAAATCAAATACAGCAGGAATGAACTATAGGGGAAAAACCCAAAGAAAACAAGTCACATAGTTCAACAAAAACAACAACCACAAATAAAAAAATCTGGTTCCATATCTTGGAATTCATTTTGCTTAGCATCAGCTAATATGGCTATATATACGCAGTACAAAGCTACTGGAAAATAATAGTTGCATGGACACTATATCATGAAAAGAGCATGTTAACTTTTGGATGTTAAAGGTGGAATTAGGATTGGTGAATTCGCGGTTCTGATAAAGAAATTTCAAGAGTTTTAAAGTATGACAGGTAAATTTGAATTGTTCAAAATTTTTAACAACTTAGCCTATTAAGAAAATTTAAAATTTCCTGGGAGAATAGGCTTTCATGCAAAGAAATCCATGGAGACTTAGTAGAGAGGAAGCAATGTGGGTGAAGATGGCTCTATTTCACACTAAACAAACCTCAGAAACATTGCTGTAAATACGGTTGGTTCCCTTGGAATCATCCTTACCCAGGAAATATATTCTCACTGTGTGAAACAAGGTTGTATTGGAATTTAAATTCAAGTTCTTAAAAAATAAGACATCAAAATTTGTGAATTTACCTTTAATTACCAAACAGTAATTCTCTGAAAAAGATAATTTGAGTCAAAATATTTAGGGAGAAAGTGCCCTCCAAAATGCAAGAAGGTGTTGGGTTTACACATTTCTGTTTGTAACACTTTCCACAATGTCTTTGCACTTGAAGCAGTGAAACAGAAAAAAAACCGATTATAATTATATAATTATATAATTATATAATTCAAACCAATGATTTCACATTTCTAAGTGGCTCACAAAAAATAATATCTTTAATAACATGAGATAGTGAAGACTTCTCTTATTCCATAAGCCAAAATGTTTTGGGTTCAGAAAAGAATTGAGCAAATGGAAAAGGTAAGAAAACGTAGTTCTTAGAAGCCCTAGCTAAGCGTATTGGCTTTAGCAGTGAAGGGAGTCCAAAAATTTTATATAAATTGTATTAATATTTTTTGGAGCTTCCGGTCGTGGGGCCTGAACTCTGGGCCTGGGTCCCTCAGGTCTTCAGGTCAAGGCTAGTGCTCTACCACTTGAGCCACAGCACCACTTTCGGCTTTTTTTCTTTTTGCTTATGTGGTGCTGAGGAATCAAACCCAGGGTCTCAGGCATTCAAGGCAAGCACTCTACCAAAGAGCCAACTTCCCAGCCCTAAATTGTGTTAATATTTTTACTAACTAAAATGATTTTACGGAGCCTATTTGGCTCACTACAATGCCGAACAGATTGAATGGAGACATGGAAATATATTCCACATCCAAATGAGGCAACTTAAAGAGTTTTCAAAGACAAATCATGAAGATTTAACAGTGGTGGAGCCCATATAGTCCTTCAGCTTCACTAGACTTGAAGCCAAGATGCTGTGATTAATTGGAAATCAGGCAAGAGCTAAGAGGAGGACATAGAAGCAGGACATAGAAGAATTGACCTTTTGTAACAGACACTGTCTTTCTAGGTATAGGTGATTTAACTCTACTCTCCTCCATACATCTTGGTGAACAAATTCAAGACAAAGAGAAAAATAATCTATTGAAATAATTTTGCATAGAATAACTTCATTGTTCCTGATATGGTATCTAAGGAGAGTCTTACAATATAAGATAAAACTGCAGTATTTTTCAGTTTCCTCTAAGCATCTTCTTAGCAAAATATATCTTTTAGGTTAGAATTGATTGAACCAAAAAGTGATGGAGTACTTATGTTTGTGGGCACTTTAGACACAAGAAGACTTTCAAGGTAAGAGAAAAAATACAGCCAAATATTTGTGATCACAACTTCTTGGACTGTTTTCTGGAGACAAAGTTTTACATTACACTTCTTCTCATTGACATAGATGTTGTTTCATGGCAACCAAGTGCAAGATGGAAGTTTCATAGACTCGCTTGGCCAATTAATCAGCATGAAAGAAGAAAATGGCAAATAATATTTAATGAATTACTTTGACCAATTACTTTGCCAGAGGAAAGAAGGAAAAATATAATTCAAAATCAATTGACTTAAAAGTATGAAGAAAGAGTAGTGAAGAAAGATTAGAGAAAATATGGAGGATTGTTTTCTCTCCAGTGGAGTAATGCGTTCTTGATCTTGTTTCTTCCATTCTATCTTCACAAGCTATCAAGTGTGTCTCACGACTGGATTATCCAGTTCAGACAGAGAACTCCTAGAAGAAAGATACTATTTGCAGGAGATGTAGGTGATTGTGATTTATAACCTTAGACAATCTATTTAAATCTGTTCAAAATTCTTTCCTATCCCAAACTTCTCTCTTTGGACAGCGTTGTTTGCTTTTCCCAAGACTACCCTTCATTAACTGCTTAAAATTTTGGGAAGAAATATTCATACTCTCTAGATATTTCTGGTTGGTTGTGATTTTTGTGTGTTTTTGTTTTTTGTTGTGTTTTTAAACTGAATTTCAAAAGGTTGTGCAAGTGTGTTACAATTAAATATATCCACCTAATTGTCCATTGCTCTTGGATCAGAGTCACTCCTTCCATCATTCTCAACCAAATGCTTCTCCAATATTTATTTCAGATTTACCACTTCCTTTATCATATGTGTACATTGAGTATTCTAGCTGTACTTGCCCCTTGTTCATTTTTCATTCATTCTATGTCTTTACTATAATTTCTTTCTGTTTTCAACTTCCTGATAGTCATCCTGTTAAACTGTCTATTAATACTTTGAAAGGTTTATATACATTTCATGGAGTTTCCATTCTGCATATGCTTGAACTGATGTCAGCTTATATTTCCATAATTCATTCATCTGCAGTAACAATTTGCAAGACTGGAGACGTGAAGCACTTAAACATGATTTTATTCTCATCCATTTGGAAGATTAATCTTCAGTCAAAAAGAAAGTTAAAAAATGCATAGAATGTACTCCTAGCTACCAATTTTTATAAATAACTTTGTACAGTGGTGTGATTGTTTTATTTTACATGGTATAATATTTTTTACTACCTATAAGTTTTGGAAAAAGAAGAAAACTAAAATTTATTCCTATATAGGAATGTGATAGAAATAGAAGACAGATTTTATATTTGTCATATCTCTGATGAGTACCCATATCAAGACCTAAAGTCATATTTCTCCCTATGTTACACAGATAGGGAAAACATAATATTACATATGATAAGACAACTATTTGTGACATTTTAAAATGTGCCTTATTAAATGATGACATTTACTTTATTAGCAAACATTTTGGTTTGAAATTTGGCAGGCTGATCTATTTAACACATTTCTGGAAGGCTCCTATTGAAAAACACAAATTGTGGTTGGTTATTTCTAGACTTCAATGAATGGTTGAACGTGTTTGGCATTAGTGCTGGGTAAATAATTCAACTCTATTGTAACTTGCTCCCTACACATGAAAAACTTGTAATGTCACTAAGTATCATCTACTTGTCAAATGTTATTTTGGCGAATGTGATTTTAAAAAGTTAATTTGTAAAGGAATAACTTTCAGTCGATTAAATGTAGATTATCATTGGTTTGAGAGTGACATTTTATACCACTGAACCATGTTGTACTGAAGTCCCAGTGTTTTGCAGCACTAAAGATCTTCTCAATGTTTTTCTGAATTACATTTGAACTCTAAGTAAATTTTTCTGGATCTTGGTAGACCAATTATGGATCTATCCTTCCAGGAACTATTTTTTGGCCCACTTATGCTGGACTAAAATCTTTCATTAATCATAGCGGAGGGGTATTAAAAATAATCTTATGACACTTTGTGAACTTGCTCACTGATATGGGCTGGCCATCTGTAAGTTGAATGTTTGAATCATAGTACATACTCTCAAAATTTGTGATCTCATCTTTCATTTTAAGTTGCCTTGCATTTCACAATTGCTTACTGCTAAATCCTGCATCTCAAGGAATTGGGGCCCTGAAATATAGGAAATGAGAAATTGAAATGGGTCTTCAATTACTTTGTTGCATGTTGCATGGGCCTATGTGAGAAGTCTTGCCCTTGTTATCTGATGATGCAGGTAACTGGTACCTGGGATCATAGGAATCATTGGGTCGTGCAGAAGAATAATATTTGTTTGACATCTTATCAGAAAAATTTGAGCATAATCAGTAGGAATGCTTCAGAAATATGGAGAAAAACAGTTTGGAATCAGTGAATTAAAACAATAAACAGAGAAGCAGAGTAAAATCCCTTATAGATTAGAGGAAAACAAAATTGGTTTTTTACCATGTGAATTCAGAAAACCAAGAACAGTTTGAATGTATCACAAGTTTATACCAAAGACACTGCTTTAATACTTTTTATATTCTAATATACATTTTAAACCTAATTATTTGTATTCCAATTCTATTTATTGCAATAAATAAATTTTAATTTATTTGTGAAATTATCAACTAATTCTAGTAAGTTTCATTGTGTGAAATATAAAATCAGCACATATAAATATAAAATATATAACTATATATAATATAAGAAAAAAGACATATGTTTTGCATTGTTCTGTTGTGGTTACAGTATCAAAGGCAACTCTGTTTTAAAGTATTATTACATTATCTCTACCTCAGTGTTTGATAGAGTTGCACCTAAAGATTTACTATTTGTAGATTTACAGCCTGTAGGCAAGAGAAAACACTGTGATGAAAACATTACCAATTTAAGGCCTAATAATGAGAAGAAACATCTGGACTTCTCCTGCAACTATGAAAATATTTGGTGATAGTAATGCAGTAGTGTAACTTCCTACCTGGTAGGATGGTAGACAGGCCAGGATATTAAGTAATCATGAATATGATCGATTTTTTCCCCTTCTTGGCTTTAGTTACTTTTGAAATGTTAGATATAATAAACAATTATATTTTGATAAAATACCTTCTAGTCTGAACAGTTATGACTGAATTGTTCATCTCTCTATGATCCCTTGTAAGTAAGATTAGTGTTGTTCAAGTAAAACAATCTATGGTGTCAGGGTAAGATATTCTGATTGGTCTGTTCCTACATGGAAGAAGAATAAAGGGTCAGGTAGACATTTGTGACAGTAAGACCTCACTTGGGAAAATGTCAAATGCAGAAGGTTAGAAGTAGCTCTTAAGCAAGGCTTACTTTGAATCCATTAGCTCCACAAAGCTAATTCAGTTGGATCAATTAGTACATGAAAAAGCCATCACCTTTGGACCTAGCAATAAATTATTGAAAGTATGATCAAATTCCAAATGAAAAAGACTTAAAATTTTCATTGACAAAAAAAAATTGCAAATGTGAGCATTAAGATGAACAATATATTTTTTTTCCACTATTCACAGAATTTTAGGGAAATAAGATCAGTAGCATTGTCAGGAACAATATAGTTTCCTTATTACAAGTAGGCAACGGTGGATATAAGTCTGTATAAAGATTGCATCATTAACTGCTTAAATTTGGAAGATACTACATGCTTCAGCAGCACGTATTCCCAATTACAATACAGAGATTAACATGGCAATTGCACAAGGATGATATGAAAATTTGTGAAGTATTCCGTATTTTTCTTTCTTCAGATGCAAGAAATGAAAAACATTTATTAAAAAGTTGATTACAAAATAACAAGTGTAACAACATACGTAATTCATATAATTAAATTTAGTTTGACATCAGTGTATTAAATCTTCACCTCAGAAAGGCGTTTACATACCATAAACTTTACAAAACTTTTGAAATTAGACAACATTGTCATTTTATCCCAAAGAAAAATAATATTAGGACCTAGGAAAAAAAGGAATCTAAAACTATCTATATGGAATACAATCTGAAAGGACACATTATACAAACATAGAATATTTTAAAATATTCTTTTTCAGACAAGCACCAGAAATACTTTAGTTTCTGTACTATTCATTTAAATAGATAAGTTAAAATTATTTCTGATTAAAATTTCACAAACTCTGCAGAAATCATTATACATGTATACAAAAACTCTTGAATACATTTTGACATCCAATGCAGGCAATTCACTTGGAAGAATTCCACGGAATTCATGAATTTTTTACAGTAAGTATTGGTGTTGCCGGACGCTGGTGGCTCAAACTATAAAAAGAATTTTGAGGTATTACCAGGTGTAATAGACTCAGACAGGCCTACCACTATAAAGGTCATGATAAGGTCTCTAAAAGAGACTATTCAAGTTAATAAAGGGCAGAGGATTGCCCAAATATTTTACTCTCATATTTAAACTTGCCTAATCCCACACTGACTCAAAACAGAAAAGGAGGGTTTGGCACCACAGATACTGTAGCCTGGATTCAGGAAATTACAGATAAAAGGCCTTACAAGGCCATTAAAGTCAATGGAAAACAAATAACAGGACTCTTAGACATAGGAGCTGACAGATCCTGTATAGCTGGAAAAGATTGTCCTATGGCCTGGCCAGTGCAAGAGACTTCTTCTTCCTTAATTGGATTAGGGATGGCTTCTAATGTAGCTTAGTCAGCTCAGAGACTCAAATGGGTATGTGAAGGGCAGTAAGGCCACTTCAAACCTTACGTTGTTCCCACCTTGCCCTTTTCTTTATGGGGCAGTGACATCATGCAAGACATGAAAATAAAATAAGACAAATAGACTCCTCATCGAAGGAGCAAAATTTTTCATAGGGGCCACTGACGAACAGCTTTATGCTGACAAAATAATATGGAAACGTGTTGATCCTGTATGGATTAATCAGTGGCCCCTAACTCAAGAAAAGATTGAAGCCACACAGGACTTAGTTCAAGAACAATTGAGTCAAAGGAAGAATAGAAAAGACTACCAGTTCATGGAATACTCCATTTTTTGTCATTAAAAAGAAGTCAGGAAAATGGAGATTATTACAAGATCTGAGGGCAATTAATGAGACCATGCATAACATGGGAGCCCTTCAACCAGGTCTACCCTCTCCTGTTGCAGTCCCACAGGGTAGATACATAATAATAATAAACTTACAGGATTGCTTTTTTACAATAAAATTACAATCAGAAGATTCCAAGAGATTTGCTTTCAGTGTCACTTCGGCTAATTTTAAACAAACTTATAATAGGTACCAATGGAAAGTGCTACCTCAGGGCATGAAAAACAGCCCTACCTTATGTCAACAATATGTGAAAAGGGCTATAGAACAAATTAGAGAAAAATATCCAGGGGCATATATTATTCATTATATGGATGATATACTTATGGCCGATGAAACTAGAGAAAAGACAGAAAAAATATTACAGGATATGGTAGAACAATTAACAAAATTCGGTTTGATAATAATAACTCCTGATAAAGTTCAACATGAATGACCTTTAAATTATCTGGGAAAAGTGATTGGACATGATTATATTATGTCTCAAAAGACACAAATTAGAACAGATAAACGAAAAACATTAAATGATTTCCAAAAATTATTAGGGAATATTAATTGGATTCGGCCTAGTTTAAAAATAGCTACAGGACAATTAGATCCTTTGATGAAAATGTTGGACAGAGACCCTAATCCTAAATCTACCAGGAAAATAACTCCTGCCGCCTTATCCTGTATAAAATTGGTAGAAAAAGCATTGAATACAGCTAAAATACAGAAAATTAATATTGTACAAACATGGTCCTTTAAAATTCTGGCTACAAGCTTTACTCCCACAGGATATTTTTGGCAGGATGGGATACTAGAATGGATCCATTATTCCCATAACCCTGGAAAAATAGTTGCTTCATATCCCTTTTTTTGTGCTAATTTGATTTTAAAGGCTAGATTAAGAGCTAGAGAATTATTTGGCCAAGAAATACCTAACATTATTATCCCTTATAAGAAACAATTAGATCATTTGATACGATTTGATGATGATTGGAAAATTGCTGTATTAACTTACACAGGTAAAATAAGCTTTCATATGTCCCAACATCCTTTTATACTGAAACCCCTGTGATATTTCCAAAGGTTTTGGTTACAGAACCTTTGGGAGGGGCATTAAGTATTTTTACAGATGGATCTTCTAGCGGAAAGTCTGTGGTTTATTGCAGTACAAAACCACCATTAATATCTTCTGACCCAACTGTACCTGCACAACAGATTATTGCAGTTCTGCTAGCCTTTCAAAATTATTCAGAGGAGTTTAACCTTTACACAGATTCGCGCTATGTGGTTTCCTTGTTTCCTGCCATTGAAACAGCCCTAGTTACTGGTCATTCTAAAGTAAAAGACTAATTAATAAAATTACAACAGCTATTACAACAAAGAACGACAAAGGCATTTGTGGGACACATCAGGGGGCATAGTAATCTCCCTGTACCTTTGTCTCAAGGGAACAAGTTAGCAGACTTATTAACTAAGGAAAGTCACGTAATGTCAGCTTTAGAAGAAGCTCAGGAAAGTCATAGACTACACCATCTGAATGCTAATGCCTTAAGAAAGATGTTTCAAGTGTCCTGAGAACAGGCAATACAAATTGTAAGGGAATGTGAGGCATGCCTGGAAGTTTTTCATCCACAAAAAATGGGAGTTAATCCTAGAGGCTTAAAGCCTAGAGTTCTGTGGCAAATGGATTTTACCCATGTAACAAAATTTGGGAAACTCTCCTTTGTCCATGTTACTATAAAGACTTATTCTCATGCTATGGTTGCTACAGCCCATTCTGGAGAGGCTGTGAAAGATGTTATTCAACATTTGGTTAAAGCCTTTGTAGACCTAGGAATTCCTAAGGAAATAAAAACTCACAATGGACCAGCATACACCTCCAATGCTTTTGCTAAATTTTGTGCACAATGGAAAATCGTGCACAAAACAGGGATTCTGTATAATCCACAAGGCCAAGCAATCATAAAACGAGCTCATCAGACCTTAAAAAGTCAATTGACAAGAATTAGACAGGGAGGAGAGAAGCAATACTTCCCCCATTACACTCTTAACCATGCTTTACTGGTTCTTAATTATTTCAATGCTGATGAGCAAGGAATAACCCCAATGATGAGACATTGGGGCATGGGAAAAACTACAACTTTTCCTTTACTAAAATGGAAGGATCTACTTACTGGAACCTGGCGTGGGCCAGACATCCTGTTAACATCCGGGAGAGGCTATGCTTATGTTTTCCCACAGAATGCAGAATCCCCCATTTGGGTCCCAAACAGACTCATCAGGCCTTTCTTGGGCCCAAAAAAGAGACAGGAAGAAAATGAAAATACATCAGCAGAGAAAACTGGAGCAGAAGATAAAGACTCTCTCTCTATCACCACCACAGGCTAATTTAACAAAAACCGCAACACCACCTATATGGGGAAAGATCAAGAAGCTGGTTGAAAAGGCCCGGCACATTTTGTTAATGAGTTAAATAAGGATGTTTCTCTAACATTAACAGAGCAAAAAATTATTGATCCAAAATTAAAAAAAAAAAACAAAATAGAGGCTTTGGAAAAAGTAGTCTTAAAGTTAAGGACTGAAGTCAATAATCTAAAAACCCAGCTGACAACTAGCTGTCATCAGTCATTTAAATATACTTGTGTTACCCCATTACCTTATAATGAGAGCTTAGATTGGGAAGTTACCAAAGTGCATTTACAAAAATTCTGGAAGGACAATAGCTTAATTCATGAGATAGGACAGCTACAGGAAGATATCTCAGCCCTTAGTCAAGCTCATTTGGAAACCGTGGGGATAAATTCTTTGGCAGCAGACTTACAGAGAGGATTAAAAAGTCTTAATCCTTTAGATTGGTGGCACTACTTGATTACATTTGAAGTCATAATACTTATTGTTATATGTATTCTTGTTGTCTTTCCAGTCCTCTTCAAACTAGTCTTCTGCTCCATCTTCTCTATATGAGAAGAAATTTCTCTGGCACATCTAATATATAAAAAAGGGGCAAATGCCATGCCTACTCCAGTGGAGTCTGCTTAGCATGGAACACCTGCATTCAGACCTGAGAATGGGGCTTCAAAGAAGCCTATCTCTGAGAATGGGACTTCACCAAAGTCTACCTAAGAGAATGGGGCTTCAAAGAGGCCTATCTCTGAGAATGGGACTTCACCGAAGTCTACCTCAGAGAATGGGGCTTCAAAGAGGCCTATCTCTGAGAATGGGACTTCACTGAAGTCTACCTCAGAGAATGGGGCTTCAAAGAGGCCTACCTCCTGGAAAGGCTGGCAAGCCCCTGGGAAAGATGTGTTTCTGTTCCTGTTTTGCTTTTCTTTGCTGTATAGGAGTGCCTATTAATCTTTTACTGTTCCTGCTGCTTGTTCTACTTACTCATGCTCAATGTTCCCTTATTCAAGGCTCTTTCTTAAAAGTGTTGATGACTCCAACATCCGATGAGTGTCCTGAGAATATGACTAACTCACCAGAGTTAAGTGCTACCGTAAAAGCCCCTCTTGTGGAAGCTATTAGACAAGTCATAAGTAAATATAAAAGTATTGGGGGTTTCATGACATCACTTCAGCAGAAGCAATTGTTTGTAAGAGATTTACAGGAAGCTGTAGGCACGGCTAGATCAAAAAGAGTGTATGGCTACTGGAGACTTCCCTTTAATCCTAAAGCATATACAATAGACTCATATAGATATCCTGTAGATAAGAAAGATGTAGAGGGATATTTAGACCAAAAGCTAAATAAGATTCTTAAAAAGTTGGTAGATGGAAGGTGGAAATGGCTTATCAGAGGAAAATGGTGGGATCCTCCATTATCTAGAGGACCCCAAAGACTTCCACCAAATCCATAGCCTTTTACAGTTGTGTATGATAAGTACGGCAACCATTGGGAAAACTACTTAGAAGAAAAAACTTCCTATTACTCTCTTTCATTTACTGAGAGACTTGCTAGATCTAGGTCTCCTTGGTACTTACTATCAAAGAAGGAACAAGAAAGATCTTATGAGACAGTTAAGGCCTCTATGGAGAAGAGTAAACGATTATGTGAAAGGGTTACAGAAAAGACACTATGAGCTTAAATTTGATATATGGCCAGATTTAACTAAGTATACTAAATATCATCATTTTGGCCACAAATTGGGGACCCTCTAAAGAATGTCAAAGAAGCACAATTGCTTAAAAAAGATTTGAAACATATAAAGTACAAAACTAAACAAAAGTAACTATAAAGTACTAGAGTTCATGCCTTTCTGTCCAGCACCTTGCCCGTGTGCTCTGGTTAATGGTTAATAGGTGATAAACATCAAAACCAATTGTATTTCTTAAAAAATAGAGGTAAAGCCGAAAACAAGTGCCTATTGTCATAGCTCGTAATCCAAAAAACAAGATCAGGCGACCAGCTGGTGAACACCTAAAAATGAAGCCTTGCAGCAAGATTGTGTAACTTTTTGCCCTTTCTCATGGAGACTTTAGCTATAAAAGCATGTTATCCTCTGCAATAAATCACACTCAGCATTCACTCCTCTTCTGTGTGAGTTGTCTGTTTGCCATCTCCCCACCTGTTCCAGTTCCTCCACTAGGTGTCCTCCATCGTCCCAACAGAGCCAGTCAGTGGCAGAGGTCCATTGTATCTTTGCTATCTCAATTCTCAGCAGCAAGAGGACTTTAGTTTGGGCATTGGTATCTGTATCATGATGACGTAAGAAAGAAGCCACTCTGGTATTATTCTGCATATATACACTGTGCAGGGTTGTCCAGCCATCTACAGTTATTGCATTTGCCACTTGAGCCACCAACTCACAGACAATGTCTAAGTGTCCACTATAGGCTTCCTGATGAAGAGGGGTATACTCATCATCATCCCTAGTATTCACATGAGTGGCCTTTTTGGAAAGTAGTCTCCACATTGTAGTAAGCTGAATATTTTCAGCAGCCCAATGAAGAAATTTACTTGGATCCTTGTCCAATTTTTGTCTTGCAATTGATAACATTCCTTATTTTTTCATCTTGTTCCTCAGCTTCCTAAGAATTGCCTCACCAGAGACTTTGAGTGCCAATGGGAATGAAGTTTCCATGTATTTCCCTAATAGTTCACATAGGTTGAACTGGTCAGAAAAATCTAGTGAATTTTCTGCATATCTGATTTATATCCTTTTTCCAATTTTACTATTCAAAATTATTCTAACTGGAGAGTAGGGAATTGATGGAGAACAGAGGAAAGATGTTCCTCCGTATTCAAAAGTACAGACTGAAAATAAGGACCAGTGATGTCTTCATGTGCAGTTTATTCTAGGAATGAGAAAAGACGAAATAATGCCCTCTACATAAATGATTTGGGAAATGGCAGAGCAAAAAGTGAAATGATGCAACCAAAAATATAAAAGCAAAATAAATTAGGATAATTATGGAACAATCATATTATCTATGAGAACCATGAAATAGAGAAAGGAAGAGAGATACAGATATGCAATGACCTAGCTAGCCACAAAATTCATGCCTCTGATCAACTGATAGAGCAAACAAAATTTTATTTTTTAAAAAAGATGGAAATAGAATTTATATATTTACTTGGAATTAGTAAATACATTTTAGTAGCCTACATAAAGAGACATAGCTTTGAACAAATTACAGACAAGAATCTAAATCCTTGGTAATTCTAGTAAATCCTTGGTAATTCTAGTAAAATTTCACTGAAATCAGTTGAATCACACTTTTCCTGTACAATGAAGAAATAGGTCCAAGTTAGTTAAAGCAGCTAGAGAAGGCAGGAAGATTTTATCTGTGACAAAACTTTGTGGAAAATGGTATTGAGGATTTCTCACTGGTGATACACTTGCACTAGAAGCATGATTCTGAACTATTGCTTGCTGATTCTGAACTATTGCTTTGATCATTATATTCTCCAAGAAGAAAAAATGAGAATTGATAGTTTAGGACTACTAATACATTTTGACCTTCTCACTAAGCACCTTCAATCATCAAAATCACATGAAGAAAATAGACAGGCCTACTTTTTTAGATGAAAACAAGTGTCTTAAAAAACAAAGAATTTATGTAGTCATGCATAGGACTTCTATTTTACCAATGCCTCATACATTTTTTATAATGTTGGGTAACAATAAATAATGGATCTATTAGAAGGCTCTTAAAGCTCATATGTTCAATAGTGAGTTCTCTTACACTGTATCATGGTATTTTTTGTTTATGGTCTTAAGAAATTTACATAACTAACTTGAATTTCTGACAGGACAGTATCATCACTGTACATCTTGCTTCTATACTCTCAGTTTTACATTACTATCTAAGTATGTGCATTAGATAGTTATAGAGAAAAAAGTAGAAGCCACACTAGTGGCTCATGTCATTAATAATAGTTAATCAGAAAGATGAAATGTGAGTATTGTGTTTGAAAGCAGACCAAGAAAAAACTGTCCATTAGATTCTGATTTGAAAGTAACCAACAAACACTAGAAATGGAGCTGTGGTACAAGCAATAAAATGCTAGCCTTGAGAAAACTGAAATAAAAAATAAATTCTGGAAAAAGCTATGTGTACAGTAGGAAATGACCTGCTGTGTTAGGAGCCATTCCAGATGTGTAGAGGCTCTCAGTTTTGTCTACAGTTGTTCTGATAACAATAGTGCCATCTTCTCGGTGGTTGGAATATTCATGTGCTCAAGGACTCCCTGAGGCCTTGAGCTACCCGTTAGTGTGTGTGTGTGTGTGTGTGTGTGTGTGTGTGTGTGTGTTTGTGTGTGTGTGTGTGTGTGTGTGTGTGTGTGTGTGTGTTTCCCTCATTTTCCCCTGTCCACTTTGTGAGTGCCTGTCTGCCTATTCCTAATCTCGGATAGTGCCCCTTCTCCATTGCATACTTGCCTTTAGCCTCGATCAGTATCTGTAATGAGTCTTAAATTGTCAGAGACCTGAATATTCCACTTTTTCTTTGGAGCCCAAATTCGGCTGTCCATATCTTTGTACACCTCCAGAGGATTCTGGGTCAGCAGGGCCAGCTGGCATATGTTCTCCCCTGCCTCTGGGGGGGCAGGGTCAGTCATGCGATGTCCTGTAATTTTCCTCAGCTGGGCCTCTGGCTGTACGTCCCACTCTCAGCAGTCTGGCAGTGGAGTGGGGGAAGGGTGGTTGCCAGTGGCTCTGACCAACTCGAGCTTGATAGCTGACTGAAGGCTAACCCAGCAAGGATGATCAGGGTTTACATGGGAGGTGAGGCCAAGTTGGCTTGGAAGCATTGGTCGATGTCTAGGAAATGTCAATATATGTTTTCACAGGTAAGTCTATCTTCCAACCCTAGCAGGGCCTCTAGACAATTCCAGATGTCAGAATACAGAGGCAAAGACTTTGAGCTCCAGGGCCAGAGAACTAGGGGATGAGAGACTGGTATGGCCAGTGCCTCAATGTTCTGGGGCATTATCCTTGAACTGGCTATGTCCCCCTTGTGTAAGTTCTTAACCCAGTGCTAGCCACACACCGGACACTTGTGCTGTGGAAGTGGTAGGAGTAGAGGTGAGATCTAGGATGACCAAAATCAGGATTTATGGCCTGAATGGGGTATAGGGTGTCTTTAAAAAAATCTTAGAGCTGGAACTCAGAGCTTGGCACTGTCCCTGAGCTTCCTTTGTTCGAAGCTAACATTCTAACACTTGAACCACAGCTCACCTTTCATCTTTTTTAGTAGCTGAATAGACAGACGAGTCTCACATACTTTCCTGCCTTGACTGGTTTAAGTTGCTGCCCTAAGAGCTCAACCAATTGAGTAGTTAGGATTTCTGGTATGAGCCTCTGGCAACTGCTAAGGATGTGTGTGTGTGTGTGTGTGTGTGTGTGTGTGTGTGTGTGTGTGTGTGTGTGTGTGTGTGTGTGTGTGTGTGTGTGTGTGTTTACCAGGGCTTAAACTCAGAGCTTAGGTGGTATCCTAGGTATCTTTAACTTGTTTGAACAAGGTTGGTGCTGTACTACTTGAACTACAGTAGCTCCGCTTCCCATCATTTTCATGATTCTTTGGAGATAAGAGTTTGCCCAGGCTAGCTTTGAATCTTGATTGATCCATAGGTCTCAGCCTTGAGTAGCTAGGATTATAGGCATGAGCCACTGGCATCCAGCTGCATGGATGTCTTTTCCGAATCTCTTCTGTTCTAACAGCTGTCTACTTGCCCTGGCCTAGATCTCTGACCTCCACATCAGCTTCCACCAGCCCCTGACTGTGTGAAGAACGTATAACTCAAACCTGATCCCATTCTTTTTCCTTAGGGGAGGAGGTTATGTTTCATCTGAAGCCTGGGGTAGGAGGGGTAGCTGTAGATGGGTGCTATGTAGAGATAGTATGTTTTAGCCAAGAAAGGAAGTGTGGCCAGATGCTAATAGCTCATGCTCTCATACTCCTAGCTCTTCAGGAGTCTGAGATCTGAGGAGTGCCATTCAGAGGCAGCCTAGATAGAAAAGTCTGTGAGACTCTCTTCTGCAAATAACCACCCAAAACCTGGAAGAAAAGCTGTGGCTTAAGTGGTAGAGTGCTAGCCCTGAATGAAAAAAGTGAGGCCCAGAGCCCAGGCCCTGCATGCACACACAGACACACACAGACACACAGACATGCACACACACACACACACACACACACACACACACACACACACACACACAACACATACACAGGAAGGTGGTAATGATGAGCTGAGCTAGAACTGGGGGCAGTCCTGAGGTATTGTCACAGTAAACTCTACAGGCATATCAAGTGGTTTCTACCTAAATCCTTCTTGGGCTAAGGGGTCTGGGCCATGGCAGTAAGTTCCATGGAACCTGTCCCTCCATCTGTGCACTGGGCCACAGGACCAAATGGATGCTCATTTGTAGTCGTCCCACGATTGCAGACCTTCATGTGCCCCTGAGCACTAGTGAGGAAAGGAGGCCTCTGAGCCCTGGGACTACAGGGACAGCCAGCTGGCTGTGGATTCCTCAGACTACAAGTCTTTCATGAGCCCAACTCAACACCTGCCCAAGGTGTGCCTGACAAATTCACACTCTTGTGATACCCGCATGAGTGGGCATTACCTGGTGTGACATCTTGCAGCTTCTTCCCCTCCTGGCTCAGAACTGTGGTCTGAGACTTCAATTTACTGTTCAGATCCACATTACATCCATGACAGATGCCATTCTGGTTATCTCCATGCCCCAAGGCTCCACCCTTCTCTGGTACTGTGTCTTGCTCTGTAGGGAATGGCCTCCAAACAGGCTGCTCTCAAGACTTGTAGGACACCTAGAATTGGGAGACCCTTATGGGCCCACTGGAAAGTGGGCCTAGAGCCACAGAGTGAGATACAAGTAGGCCAGGGGTTGGTCATGGGGCTTGAACTCTGGGCCTGGGCGCTGTCCCCAAACTCTTTAGCTTACCACTTGAGCTACAGAGCCACATCCGGTTTTATGGAGGGTCCTTGGAGATCAGAGTCTCCCTGATTTTCCTGCTTGTGCTGGCTTTGAACCGTGATCCTCACATCTCAGTCTTCTGAGGACTAGGAGGACAGGTGTGAGCCACCAGTGCCCAGCTGATATGGCCTTTCACCACAGTGAGCTAGGAGCTCCTGAAAGCTTTTCTTTATTTTTCTGTGCCAGTACTGGGGCTTGAACATAGGGTCTGGGCTCTGGTCTCTTAACTTTTTCACTCAAGGTTAGCACTTTACCACTTGAGCCACAGCTCCATTTCTGGCTTTTGGTAGGTCATCGGCAAAAAGAGTCTCACTAACTTTCCTCCCCTGAGCTGGCTTGACACAAGATATCTATTTCAGTCTCCTGAGTAGCTAAGATTTACAGGGGTTGAGCCACTGGTGGCATTGGGCTAGAAGCTTTTCTTAAGCAAGCATTATTCCCTGCATTTGCCCTGAATCCTACATGCAAAGGAGGTCTGAGGGTCAGGAGCTGTTAAAAATAAGCTCCCAGCCACAGGAAATGGATGGGGTCCCTGGTAAAATCTGACTTAATCTTCACCCTGGGCCCCATTCTGGGACCCCACCCTCTGCCCTACCTGTGACTCAGCCTTGAATGTCCTGCCATACTTGCCTGAAGCCACAGAACCTTCATTCCACCCATACCATCAGTTCTACACCACACCTCAGGACATTTGCCCATGCTGTACCTTCTTCCTGAGGCCCTGTGCCCTGAATCCACATCTTAGAACTCCTGTGGAATTTTGACACTGCTTATATCACCTCCTGGAGCAAGTCTTTCCTTCCCTTCTTCCTCTTTTTTTAAAAATATTGAGTTGCTAGAGATGGAACTTGTGCAGGCTGACTGGCAACTGCTCTATCTTGGGTTTGTGTGTGTGTGTGTGTGTGTGTGTGTGTGTGTGTGTGTGTGTGTGTGTGTGTGTGTGTGTGTGTGTGTGTGTGCATGTGCGTGCTTGTGGGGTTTGATTTCATGGCCTGGATGGTATCTGATCCCTGAGCTTTTTTTTTTTTTTTGGGGTCCAGTTGTGGGGCCTGAACTCTAGGCCTGGGTGCTGTCCCTCAGCTCTTCAGCTCATGGCTAGCACCCTACCATATGAATCACAGCGCCATTCTGGCTTTTTTCTTTTTTCTTATGTGGTGCTGAGGAATCGAACCCAGGGCCTCAGGCATGCAAGGCAAGCGCTCTACCACTGAGCCACCTTCCCAGTCCCTGATCCCTGAGCTTTTGTGCTCAAGGCTAGCACTCTAGTACTTAAACCACAGCTCTACTTCTGGCTTTTTGTGTGTTTAATTAGAGAAAAGTGTCTCATATAGACTTTCCTGCTTGCAATTGGGATCCTCAGATCTCAGCCTCCTGAGTAGCTTACAGAGGTTAACCACCATCACCTACCCTCTACCCTACCTCTTACCTATAAACTCAGCCCTCCTCTGATTCCCAGAAGAATACGTCTCATCAGGCTCATTTTTTTTTTTTTTTTTTTGCCAATCTTGGGGCTTGAACTCAAGTTCTGGGCATGTTCCTGAGCTTCTTTTGCTCAAGGCTAGCACTCTATCACTTAAGTCATAGTGTCACTTTTGGCTTTTTCTTTTTCTGTGGTACAGAGGAATTGAACCTAGTCATGGAAGGGTGCTAATTAAAGTTATATAAAACATGAATTATAATATGAATGAAATTCATGGTTCCATTACTTGTTCTAAGAAAACAATTATGCCTTTTGTTTTCAATTATATTTCTTTGAGAATGTGTAACATTCATATATTTCACTGTTAAAATTGATGTTACATTATATCAAGTTGATTCAAACTTGTATTTGAAAATTGCACACTTAAAACAAATATACTTCCACTTTCTTCTAACACATAATTAAAATAACAGTATAGCAAAGCTTGGTGTTAGCTGTTCATGTGTAGAATCCTAGAAACTCAGGAGGCTAAGACCTGAATATTTTAGTTCAATGTCAGTGCAAACAGACAAAAATGTGAAAAATTATCTCCAATTATCCAGCAAGAAGCAGAAGGTGAGAATGTGGCTCAAGGAATAGAGTGTCATCATCCATGAGCAATAAATATGAAGGAGACCATTAAACATTGAGTTCAAGCCCTAAAATGGCACGTACACACAAGACAACAACAAAAAAGTAGTATGAGCATCAATATTATTGAAGACAAAATAGGAAAGATAATGAGAAATGTGTAAACATCTTGCAGACAGAAATCATTTGACAGAATTTTGATTCATGAGAGGGAAAAGTCACAGTATGATTTGTACATTCTCATTATAGTCATTTGTGTTGAAACTTGGCTATTGGGTAACATGTGAAAGAGCAGACTGGACTACCTGACAGTGCAGACATTGCCTGTGACTATGCACTATCCCACTCTGCAAAAATCTAAAATAGTGATGGTTATTTTTTTAAAAACCTCGTTAGTGACTGGTCCACACAGACTGGGGTCCTTATTTTGAGGCTTCAGACCAGTGCTTTTGTTTATAACCACTCCTATTTTATCCCTCTTCCTTTGTGCAGCTATACCTTACTTAGCTGGCACCAAGCCAAGGCTTTGAACTAGACCGACTTCTCTATAAACTCAACAGCAACATTCTAAGTTTAGAAGATAAAATTGAGGAAAGTTTTCAACACAAATTAAAATACACAGTGGAAAAGGTGGGAGAGAAAAGATAAGATGAAAAGTAGAATAGCTAACTATTCAAGAATTCATTAACAGTTTCTAAACTTTACAAGAGAGCTGGGGTACAGTTCAGTTGTAGAAACAGACTAATATATACAAAGCCATGGGTTAAATCTCCAAGAAGGCCTAATAATAATTTCATACATAGTAGTAATACAATAGTTACTTGAAATAAATACTTTCATATTAGAGAGGCCTGAATCCTCAAAAACTAAACAAAATATTTTCAATTCTTGTACCCACTGACATAAAACTAAGAATGAAATGGAAATAGTTTCCTTTTCTGTCCTTTCCTTTCCTTTTCTGTTTTCTTCTTTTTCTTTTTTTTCCTTTGGCACTACTGGTGCTTGAAGTTGCTAAGACTCTAACCACTTTAGATTATTTTTCTGGCCAAGCCTCTCGTGAGCAATGATCTATTCCCTATGACTTCCACAAACGTGAGATAACAGGGAAATTACACTATGTCTAACTTACTTTGGTTTTGTAATTTCTCACTATTTTTTTTTGTCAAAACTGGCCCTGATATGTCTTCTAAATCTCTGCCTTCTAATTAGCAGGATATATTTCAGCTCAAGCTTA
Source organism: Dipodomys merriami (assembly GCF_024711535.1). NCBI lineage: Eukaryota > Metazoa > Chordata > Mammalia > Rodentia > Heteromyidae > Dipodomys > Dipodomys merriami. Next base: position 1,125 of record NW_027203887.1, on the reverse strand, counting down.
GACCCAGACTATTTTTCAATGTAAACATTCCATATTGACTTCTGTTTTCTAGTTATCATTAAATTCTATTGAGGTTAGTATGGATCTTTATGAAGTTATCAGAAGAACACAGAAATATCCCTGGAATAATTTTCCTGGTTTCTTTAAATATTTATAGCATGACATCACAAGTAGGACATTAATATTTCACAAATACTTTATGCAGACTTCAGTAGTTTTAATTATTTTGCACACATATTAAGCCCAACATATTTCTATCAACTCTATATGAATATACCATATTTACAGACACGTTTCTTTACCAAAAATGAGTCTGTCTCATGCTTCCTTTTTATAATTAAACCCACTACTTCTCTTTTTCCCATCCCAAACCTGTTTCATCCTGGTAACACATTTTTTTTTCTCTGACTTCTAGATCATGCAATGTTTGCCTTGCATGTGTGAAGCATGGGTTTGATTCCTCAGTACTACATAAACAAAACAATCTGTAATTGGCACTATGACAAGTCATAGAGTGCTAGCATGAGGAAAAGAAGCTCAAGAACATTGCCAAGACCCTGAGTTCAACCCCCAGGACTAGGCAAAAATAAACATGATGCATTTTATTAAGCCTGGCACTAGAGGCTCACGCCTGTTGTCCTAGATGCTCAGGAGGCTGAGGATTGAGTTTTGAAGCCAGCCCTGGCAGGAAAATCCATGAGATTCTTATCTCCAATTAAATCTCAGAAAAATCTGAAAGTACTGCTGTGCTTCAAGTGAAAGAGTTCTAGCGTTCATTCAAAGGAGCTCAGGGACAGCGCCCAGACCCAGATTTCAAACCTCAGGAAAGAAAAAAGAAAAGAAAAAAAACACACTAAATACTATACATAAACTGCTTTGTCAAACAGCAATTTCTATACAGCTACTTAAAGTTAATTTAAAAATATGATTAGAATAAAATACCAATCACTTTGGGAAGAAGACATAGATAGAATTGAAAGGTTGTTTACAGGAGACAAAGTAAATTTTATATCATACACTTTGAGTTGAAATTTGTTCTTGTCTTCTTACATCATTTATGGAATTGACAATACTATAGTTATGGGTCAGTTTCCTTGAGAAACTGATTGTATTCTTCTGTCTTTT
>NW_027203886.1:0-50453 GCF_024711535.1 Dipodomys merriami | reverse complement strand
CGGTGGGGGCGGAAGGGGGGGAAGGAGAAGGATTGGGATTGGAGGGGAGGGGGAGGCTGGGAAGGGATGTGAAAGGTAAACCAAAGGAGGAGGCTGCAATTCTTAATTTCTAATCAGCTAGGGGAAAATAAAAAGCTAAAACTGATTCTATAGTTTGTTGTCATATTAAAAATTCCTTTTCTCTGTATCTTTAAATATTATTGGTTGCACACTCCTTACTATCCTTACACCAGAAAATTCCAAGTGAACAGAGATTGCAAATGTTCAAAGGCAGATGAATAAGCACATCAATGAGGAAACTCACAGTGAGCCACACACACACAAGTCACTGCCATTGTTCCATCTCTATTCTCTCTAGCAGGCTGACTGTCAAAGGAAGCACTGGAATCATTGTTGGGTTGCCTTCAGCCTTGAAAAGTCACTTTGCCTATGAACACTACAAGCAAAGCAATATTGTTTGTTAAAGAGTACAGGTACAGGTACAGGAATATACCATAGCTAAAGACTTGTGCAGAAAAAGCACATAACCAATAGCTAATCCGTAGAGGGATATAAAAGTGAGATTCCTTTAGTCTGGATAATCCTGACAAGTAAGTTTCCACATAGTTTTCCAGAGTTTGGCTGTAGTATAGCAGTGATCAATTATCTACGACAATAGTTGACTTGATAACTAACAAATCACTTGGCGGTGGCCCTCCCTCTTCTGAGTGCTTTCTTCCTTACCTACCCATGTTCTTTGCATCTGTAAGAAGTCTATTTGACTCAGAGATCTTTGGCTCAGAGTTTGATTTGAAGGATACTTCAACTAAGATAGAATCACTTAAGAGTTCCAGAATGTCTCTTATAATAGAGAATAGATATGTAAATGGTTACAAGAGTAAAGTCACAGAGGAACTTCAGGGAAAACAATTCCATTTGATCAAATTAGACATGGTGTCAAATTACAATGTGTCATTTGAAGTAAGTGGAGAATAGTCCTGATGAGATAAAATAGTACTAGCAGCTCAACTATTTCTGCCTTTGATTCTCATGAAAGTTGTATAAGTGCTTTTAAACATTTTATAGGGTGCTTTCTTATATTCTAATTTTTATAAATGAAGAAATGGGCATTTGGAGAAATAATTCAATCTGTATAAAGTTGTTCTGCCTGCAAATGGCAGGTTTAAGATTTAAACCTAGTAAATACCTCCTGATAGAGTTTTTATGGCATTAAAAGAAAATAGCCTTTCAAGGCAGAGCGAGGTAAGCTTGAATTTTCTCATGTATTAGCTGAACAGAAATTAACATCTAAGTCTATTATCTCAACTGAAATGGAGATAATTAGTCTGAAGGTCTTGGTATAAGGTTTTACTGAAATGTAACATGTAATATATTTTGTTCAATGCTTGTCATTAAGTATGAATTAAAAAATAAGCAACCCTTTTTTGACAATAACAACGATCATTGGGAGCATGTGAAAACTTCATGTGTTACATCTAAAAATCAGTTTTCTCAGCCTCTGATGGGGTAGTTTAGTTCTGGAGTATAATTTTAAATGATGGAAAATGAGGTTGCCATACAAACTTAGAAATGAGTATTTAGACATTTATGTCAGTTTCAAGTAGTTGACTAAGTTCTGCAGAAACAAACCATCCAGGATTTTAAGCAGGGATGAAGAAAGCATGTTAGTCATGCATTTTGGGATTAAGTATACTGGGGGTGACATAAGATGGCAACCTAGAATCACTAAGAATGAAAGATTAGAGGCCTGCAGACTTTTCTGGAAGGCTTTGGGTTCTGATGTAGAATTTTACCCATTCTTATTGTTTTCTAACACTTGTAATTATACACAAAAATGATTAAATATGAGTGAAATCAGAGGTGTATGTGTGAGAGAGATAGAGAGATTAGAAGAGAAAGAGGGAGGTAAAGAGGGAGAAAGACAGAAAGAGAGAGAAAAGGGAAGGAAGGAGGGAGAAAGAAAGAAAGAGAAAGAAAAAGAGGGAAAGAGAGAAAGTGAGAGAGAGGGAGGGAGGGAGGGAGAAAGGGAGGCAGGAAGGAAGGAAGGAAGGAAGGAAAGAAGGAAGGAAAGAAGGAAGGAAGGGAGGGAGGGAGGGAGGGAAGGATGGAGGGAGGGGTAAAAGAGAGGAAGAAAGAAGGAAAGAGAGAAAGGAAGGAAGCAAGCAAAACAGGAAATAGTTGGGCTGAACTATCATAAAAAGGAATAAATAATCACCAAAAACATTGAAAGCATTCCAGGAATTCTAGTCAAGTCAAATTATTTCCTCTGAGTGAATCCGTGTCTATGACAGCCAGTCTCCAAGATGCAATCTGATGATCAACATCTCCTGGAACTCATAATCTTAGGTAGCCAGCCCCTCTCCCACATCAAATCAGTACTATAGATATGTGACTAACAAAATACCAATGGAAAAGGTAGTTTGTAAACAGTTTTCATCTTGATTTCCTAAATCACTCAACCATGTGTACAACCAAGCAGCTCCATGCAAAAGTCATAATAGAGAGAAAGAGGTTTCAAGTAGACAATCCAAGCCAGCTTGTCCTTCCTTCAGATGACTAGTCCAGGTTGACTTCAGACTGCACTGCATGAAAGACTGAGAAAGGACAGACCAAGCTAGCCCTTTGGACTTCTTGATCCACAGAAACTATGAGAATGTATAAGGTAATGATTGCTGTTTTAAGCTATAAAATTTGGCATCAGTTATATGCAGCAAAATCTAAAGCACTAATATTTTTCGAGTCTATCCTATATGCCAGAAATTCTATAGGTAATTTTATACTGTCCTAGAAATTCTAAGATTTTTCAATACTAGGTATTGAAATGTTGTTCATTTCTATGCCTACTCTTTTGATGCAGAGAGAGAGAGAGAGAGAGAGAGAGAGAGAGAGAGAGAGAGAGAGAGAGGAAAGAGAGAGAGAGAAAGAAAGAAAAAAGAAAGAAAGAAAGAAAGAAAAGAGAGAAAGAAAGAAAGAAAGAAAGAAAGAAAGAAAGAAAGAAAGAAAGAAAGAAAGAAAGAAAGAAAGAAAGAAAGAAAGAAAGAAAGAAAGAAAGAAAGAAAGAAAGAAAGAAAGAAAGAAAGAAAGAAAGAAAGAAAGAAGGAAGGAAGGAAGGAAGGAAGGAAGGAAGGAAGGAAGGAAGGAAGGAAAGAAAGAAGGAAGGAAAGAAAGAGAGAGAGATATGAACACTTAACAGAATTTTGAAACGTTAAGGAGAGTCCATTATAAGTGACAAAGGTCTTTAAGCTATTTTATTCTAGTCTAGGGTTTCTTTAAACTTTGATTAAAGAAACAGCTTGGGTAGACTCCGGGATGCAGAAATAGATGGATAAAATGCAATAGCAAAGATGCCACAAAATACTATCCTCTCTTAGAGCGTGAGCTAGGATGAAAAGAATGGGCTAAGTCTAGGAGAAGGGGAAAAATTTGAGCAAAAAGAAAGAAAGTAAGAAAAGGACAAATGAGAATTAATGAGAAATGTGAAGCAAAATGGATTTTCTCTGAAAGGCACCTGAGACTTAGTGCCAACCAGTAATTCACTACTGATAGTAATCAAATGTCCAGCTCCATTTTGTAAAGCTTTGCAATAATCAGGAGTCACTGCTGTGGTGGGTACATTAAGCAAGAAAGAAAGCAAGATACCAATGAATCAGTTAATACCTTGACAAGAACTAAAGTTTATATGTCTGTTCCAAAGGAAGTTTAGCACATTTAAGAGTTGAGCTTTTCTTCAAATTTTAGGTAAAACAATCTTCCCATTCTTTCTTTAGCAAAAATTCTCATTCATATTACTTATAAACATCCAGGGGTTCATAAATATTCACGTATACAAATTGAGTGCTGATAGAGTAATAGAATTTAATGCATGAGTCAACACCTTAGAATTTATTTTCATAATCTTCAATTTGTAAAGCCCAGAGCAGTTTGTTTTCTCATTTGCAGAGTGTGACTTTGGAACTGTGATTGATTAATTCCTTATATGAGAATCTTGGTTTAGAACCAGTAACAAAAGTATTCGTAGCATTAAAATGGAAATTATAGGATTGAAAAATAAAACTTTCTTGTATAGAGAATTATACTGTGACCTATGATTGTGTCTCTGAATAAAACCTTTGTTTAAAAGGGGCGGGGGAGATTGTCTGTCTTTAGTCAGTAGGCATGTAAGATAAAGCTATCTGACAATGTGTTTATGAGAGAACACCAAGGTGATATATTTTGTCTTTTTTGAAGACTGGTCATTATTCATTTTTCAAAGAGCTATCTTTATGCCAACAGAATAAAAATGATAATTTGTGTCCTGATTTCCAAACAATTTATTTGAAAGGTGTTTATTTTGGGATACCTTTTGGAAAAAATGATTGTGTACCTTGGAATTAACATAATGAATGTACTTTATCTTCATTTTCCTTTTAATAAATGACCACAGTTCTAAATTTCATTGTTAACTAACCTAAAAAAAGTTTTCAGTACACAAATCCCTGGCTCTGATGAAACATTCAGTCAGGGCAGTTATGTAAGATATAATACCAGTGGAAGCAAAATTTTCCCAATGGGGAATTATTGTTGAAACTGTACATATAGAGTGAGAAAAATATAAAACTATGAAGTTTAAAATCTCACCACAATGAAAAGTTGGTTACAGAACTAATAGGAACTTTAATTTCTAATCATTCCAACCTGCTGTATTTGGTAAGGTGATGTGGTTAATAAAAGAAATTCCCAGATCTGGGAAAGTGGCTTAGAGGTAGCATTCTTGCCTCGCATGTATGAAGCCCTGGGTTTGATTCCTCAGTATCACATAAACAGAAAAATTCAGAAGTGGCACTGTGGCTCAAGTGATAGAGCACTAGCCTTGAGCAGAAGGAGCTCAGAGACAGTGCCCAGACCCTGAGTTCCAGCCCCAGGTCTGGCAAAAAATAAACACTAAAATAAAATAAAATAAATTCCCATATTTCAGAGGGTCCATTTGAGAGAAATTTTCCTTCACTGAGGTCAAAGACTGATTGAAAAATAACTTCCTACAAAATGATTCAAAGATTCATATTCTTTCATCCTGTGGCTTTAACAACTTCATTAAGTTGTTTTCAAAAACATTCCTTTCATTTTTGTCAAACCTGAAGGGAAAAGGACAGAGACAACTAACTACACAAGGTATCTGTTATGGACTGGCCCTAAAGGAGTATGCATTTTCTTTGCTCTCATTCTATTGACTGGAGTCACTTTGCAGTAACTTTAAGATACTGTCAGCAATAAATTCAGTCTAGCTGGATGCCTAGAAAGTACAGAAAAATTCGATGTCAACAGCTAGAATTTTCTACCATAATAGCCAAATGCTTTGTACGTTTTAATGTCATTGTGATATCTAAAAGAAAATGAAAATTTTCAATATTTAGGAAGAATAAACTAAAATATAACTTTTCATTTCCTTTTTTTCAGTACTGCAATTTGAGCTCATGTTTTTGCCCTGCAAGTGTTGTACCAATTAAGCCGTTCCCCAAGTTGTTTTTGTTTCAGTTATTTTTCTAAAGACATCTTCTGGTCTATGCCTGGACTATTCTAGACCCTCTTGTTTACCTTTCCCACTTAAACTTGGCATGGGCCATTACACCCAGTTTTTATTGGTTGAGATGGAGTCTCTCCAACTTTTTACCCAGGCTGACCTTGAACCACAACCCTCCCAATATTTACCTCCTCAGTAGATTGGATTACAGGCATGAGACACCAGGCTTCTCCTCCATCAATAATTTTTCTAAGATCTCAAATTTGTCATTTTACAGTTCAGGGAAACAAAAATAACAATGTTGCTTAGCCTTTGTGCTATATGAGCAATTCAAAATCTATATGTATTTTTGTTTAATTTTGATTTTGACATATGAACCTGAAATCTTTACCTTTAAACAGTTCACATATTCTATTTTGTCATTATTGACCTAAGTAGAAATCAAAAAGGGGTTTATGTTGCCAAATTATCACACCATGTGGCCTAGAGCTCTCCTCACATTTTCTTGTCCTTGTCCTTAAAATTATTCTTGTAGTTTCTCTTCCTCTCAAATATCTCAAAATAAATCTCTGTGCTATAATTAAAAGAAGCAGTATACTCTGGTAATGGGAATAATGGGAGTGTTTTTGAATCAATTTGTTTCTCAGCTCAAGTTTACCATAAGAGCTCTTTTTGGTACAGGGATTCTCAAAGGAAATCAAGAGAATGTAAGAAACTTGCTGAGAATTTCCAGGACAAGTGCAAGGTGGATGCTATGACATGGCTATGACACCTGCAATTTCCAGAGCAGCTTTTGTCCCCTTACCTAGGAACATCTGTCGATAACACCCCTGCCCCTTTCATCTAATTTCAACTCAGTCATCAAAGAAATCAAACTGGAAATGCTCTATTTCATGAAGGTGTTAGTATTGCTGTAATTTGTTGAGAAATGAAAGAATATTCATTATATATTATGTTAATCGGTTCTTTGTCAACTGAGTGACTTAATTAATAGAAGATGGTCTTTGAATTCACCCTGGTTATAAGACTTTTTTTTCCTTAGGATTGCTGCTGGGCATTTTATCCCAGCAAACATATAGCAATTTGCTTTACATTAGGAAATTTTTGTATTTCTTTAAATACCCCACATTTTATTGGCAATAAAGGAATTTTCAAAAAAGGAGCAAGGTAGAAGTATCATATTAATCAGTTTTCTAATTTTCCAAGTTCAATTCTTATTCTTACCTATAAAAGATAGTTGATGTTTACCTATTGATATTGATATTGCATGTGCAAGGTAATGAATACATTTCTTATCAAGCATTGTTGCCTCCTCCTTTGTTTCCCCTTACCGTCCCTGCCCTCCCTCCCATCCCCCACAACTTGTAAAGTTCGTTTTTTGATATAACCTCTTGTACATCTTATTGAGTGTTCATTTTAAAGAGTAATCAATAAATGTTTATTAACAAATATTTATTTTTGTGCTGCTATATGCTAACTTTGGTCTTAAGATCTAGATGACAATCAAAAGAAGCCATAAACTCTAGTTTAAGAAGCTTACATTCTAAGATGGAGAAAGACAGTAATATGTGAAAATACAGAGAAGGACATAATTGTGGAGAGTTAAGACTTTGAACTATGGATGGGGACTGGTGGCTAATGCCTGTAATCCTAGCTATTCAAAAGGCTGAGATCTGAGGAACATGGTTTGAAGCCAACACAGTCAGGAAAATCCATGGAACTCCTATCTCTAATTGAACACCAAAAAACTGGAAGTGCCACTGTAGCTCAAGTGGTAGCAAGCTAGTTTTGAGTACAAAAGTTCCCAGGCCCTGAGTTCTAATCCCAGTACCCACAAAAAATAAACTACTGTAAATTCACAGCTGGTTGAAGACCCAGGAAAACTACGTTTGCAAAGACTGAACGTTTTGTTTGTTGGTGGAATGACTATGACCAAAACAAGGTGAGGGAATGGGACAGGTGAAACAATAAGGTTAGAGAAGTCAATAGATAACACAGAAAGATAACAAAAAAAGGCCTAGTTATAAGCATTATGCTCACGTTTGGTCCTCAACTCAGCCCAGACCTGAGCTGCTCCCAGGCCTGGAGTTCTCACCGTACACCTGGCCTCTCCCTTTCTCTGCCAGGCCCACCTGAGCTTCCCACCTACCTCACTTCCTGCCCCAGATCTTCCTGCTACCTGCTTATGGACAGGTGCCATGTGCTCCCTCTTGAGGGAAATATGACTTCTCTAATAAACCTTGTAATAACCTTTCTCCTGTGCCTGCTTGCCTCCACGTGGTTCCCTGGGATGTATGTGAAGCTCTTTCATTGATGGCCTTTCAATAGTGAAAGGTGCTGTGGCACCTTAAAAGTCAAGAGGAACAAAGTCTAGGTGAACAGATGAGGTGTGGTGTTAAAAGCTGCTCAGATTCAAGGTATATTTGAAGGTAGAAGTTAAAGGGCAGAGGTTAAAATGTGGAATCTAGGGCAACTCCAAAGCACCCAGAGTACGATGGTATCATTTGTTGTATTAGAGATGATTTGATGATATTTATTCATTCAAACATTTATTGTGATTATTTTGTGTCAGACACTATATTCAACCTGTAGTCAGAGATAACCCTCCAAAGAATTCTGAAGGCTGGCATTAGGCAGAGGAAGAACAATGTAGAGGAAATGACAAATTTAAGAAGTATGTGGGAGTCGGAGTTGGCAGGGTGTGGTGCCTCATGTTGAGAGTAAGAAGGATTCTAGGAGCACTTTAAAATTTCTGATGCAAGTGATAGATGGAATTGCTATTAACAAAGACATGGAATGTGTAACAAGAAATTAGTTTGTGGAGAGATGTTAATATAGACCTGTAGATTTGCGTGATGTCAGTGCCATCGATTTACCAACTTTAAAGTTTCCTCATAAACCTCTCTCTTAATGGCACATGCAAATCTCAAAGACAGTGACTAGAGACATTATTTCATTTGGAGTTAATAAATGGTGACTTTCAAATTCTTAAAAAGAAAGAAAGAAATTGGTTTGTGAAGAAAGTTATCATAACATCAGCAATGGCAGATCCTGAGTGAGTACTTACTGCTTCCGGTGTAATAGGCACTCCTCTTACTACTTAACATAAACAACCTCATTTCATAATTAAGACATTTATATTGATGGCACTATTATTGTCCCTGTTCTTGCATAAGCATTGCCTGGAACTTGGAGAAGTAACTTACTCAATGTCAACATCTTCAGGGATTAGGAGTGCTAGGCCTTGAATGTTTTCCTTATGCCAATGTTTGTAGCAGTTGGGTTTCAGAAGATTTGTGAATTTGGACTCTGAAGTTGAGATACAAGCTGGAGACAAATATTTGGAAATCATCAGCATAAAAATGATGCTCTGACTGCATACCATCAATGGATGCCTTCTTCCTATCTCACTGTTGTGCCTCTCCTATTGTATGATCCAGGATCATTTTCCATGTAAGCTATTTGCATTTGAATCCATGTCCCAAAGTCTGCTTCTAAGGAGCTAGACCTCAGAGAGAAACTGATGAAAAGGTAATAGAGGATGAGGAATAAAGGACACTAAAAGTTTTCTTAGGACTTAGTTAAGAAAGTAGGGAAATAAACAGGAAAATAATATCACAAGAGAATTCAGGACTACTTTTTAAGAAGGGAAAGAATTAGCAGGAAGGGAAACACTGAAGAGGTCCTGGAAAAGAATTTTCTCAAGAGTTTAGCAAACCAAAGGCAGCAGTAGACAACAAAAATAGAACTAACATAGAGGGGGAAAATCCAAGAGTCTAGGGAAGGAAAATAGTGGCCAGAAAGGCATGAACAGGTCAGACAGTCTTAATTCATCTAAGGTTTTGCTGACTTGATCAAAGATCACTTGAATAAGATTAGACCTCCTATCTCTGATTTACCTTTTCAAATTCTCTACACTTAATTTGATATACCACTGCTTTAATCTTGAGACTTCACCAATAAACTTTCTGTCTTCCTTTTCATTAAAATTAAGGAAATTATGAAGTTACTCACTTGAAGAATCTTTACAACTAGAAATATATTTTATACAAAGAAACTGAGTCCCTGATCCTGAGCACCACATAAGCAAAAAGAAAAAAGCCGGAAGTGTCTTTGTGGCTCAAGTGGTAGAGCGCTAGCCTTGAGAATAGGAGCAGAGGGACAGTGCCCAGGCTCAGAGTTCAAGCACCTCGACTGGACCCCCCCCCAAAAAAAAGAACCTGATTCCCTGAGGAGATCTCACTTTTCATGTTTGTGAAATCATGGTAGGAAACCGAGACAGTCTTCTCTACATTTAGGAACAAGCAAAAGCAAAGAGATTATCTGTAAAAAGGAAGTGTGTGGGTTGATATCAGAAACCCATTTTGAACTCATAAGCATTGTGACATCATAATCACTTTGTGACATCACATTGTCATTGTGATATTACTAAACTATTGTGGCATCAAAAACCTGTCCTGTACTCATAAATTTTGCAACATGCATCTGTTTTGGCATCTTAGGCCCTTTATGAGCTAATATTCTGGTATTAGCCTCATAATATTTCAAATATGACATGTGATATCAAAAATCCGCTGTGACATCTTGAACATTATGACATCAGAGTGCCAGATATCATGACCATTGTGTTACATTATGAAAATAAAAACCAGTTAGGACTTGAGAACATTTGAGACAACACATGCCTTTGGAGACACCATGGTACCTTAGTGAACACATATAATTGTGAATTAAAGAAAATTGAGACCCATCATGCCATTGTGACAGTACCAACCCTTTGTGACATTACAAATCCATTATGACCAGTATGGCCTCACCAATTAATTGTGACATCAAATCATTATCATGACATGATATTTTGACATCACACTGCCATTGTGATATCACTGTTCAATTGTGTTTTTACATAGTTTGACCTCATCATATATATACAATGGAATTCTATACCTCCATCAAAAAGAATGACTCGGCCCCATTTGTTATGAAATGGAAAGGCTTGGAATAATTTATATTAAGGGAAGTAAGACAGGCCCAAATAAACAGAGATCCCATGGTTTCCCTTATTTGCAATTACTAGTATTTGTCTAGAATAAGCAGAAAAGGTAAAAAAAAAAACTATGTACATATGACCATATAAGATGAAACTAGCGAAGTGAACCCCAAGATAAGGACACAAGTGGTTTTATCTTCCTTGCTGTTGTTTTTAATGTATTTATAATGTGCTGATAGTTTCTTATGAATATTTTATCCCATGGAATCTGCTGTTTTCAATGTTTCTGGTGCCCTGCATCTTGTATATACATTTTTCTAATTTAGGGAGGGAAAGGGAAATAACATAATGCTTAAATAAGGATACAAGTTGACCCATTGTAACAATGATATGTACAAGACACTATGTAGAAAAGGAACTTAGGGGAGATGGAAGAGTTGAGGAGGTGGGGAGGGAAGGGATGGTAGGGTAAAAACAAAGGAGGGGGTAACAATGTTCAATAAGAAATGTATTCATTACCTTACTCATGTAATTATAACCCCTCTATAGAGTATCTTTACAATAAAAATATATACAATAAAAGAAAATACAAAACAACAATTTATATAATTTCTTACTCTATTAAAATGATATAAAAATCCCGCAACGTGATCTCTCAGGGAAAGGGGGTAGGGGCTGATCGTTGCTGCCTTTAATACATGGGATTAGTAAAAGGTCACCTGAGACAATAGCCAGCACTTCTCACTTCCTCTTACCTGGTAAGATGGGGACTTGCCTGTCCCCTTACTGGCAGTAAACTTTTCCCTTGTTCTTCCAAAAAAAATGAGATTCCACCTCACCCCTGTTAGAATGGCTACAATCAAGAAATCTGGTGGCTGGGAAGGTGGCTCAGTGGTAGAGTGTTTGCCTTGCATGCATGAGACCCTGAGTTTGCCTTGCATGCATGAGACCCTGAGTTCAATTCCTCAGCACCACATAAGCAGAAAAAGTTGGAAGTGGTTCTGTGGCTCAAACGGTAGAGCGCTAGCCTTCAGCTGAAGACCTGAGGGACAGCACCCAGTCCAATGGTGCAGGCCACATGACCAACAAAATAAAAAAAAAATCTAATAATAACAGATGCTGTTGGGACTGTGTCCAAAAGGGAACTGTACTGCATTGTTGCTGGGAGTGGAAACTTCATATTGGAAAGCAGTATGAAGATCCCTCCACAGATCCACATAGAGCTCCCCTTTGACCCAGCATCCCACTTTTGAGCATTTACCCAAAGAATCAGAAACAAGGGCATAAGAAATCTACCAACACAACTATGTTTTATCACAGCATTATTCACCATAGTTAATATAAACAACCCAGCTGCCCCTCTGTAGATGGTTAAATAAAATGTCACAAAACTACAATTATATCTGTATTTTGACATCACATTGTCATTGTGACATCCTAGAAACATTGTGAATGCCTATTCTGTGATTCCATTCTCTCTCAAATGTGGCATGTTGGTTGATGTCAGAAACCCATTATGACTCCATTAGCTTTGTGACATCACAATCCCTTTGTCATATCACATTGTTATTGTGATATCAATAACCCACTCTGACATAACAAATCTGTCCTATCCTCATAATTTTTGTGTCATGCATTCATTGTGGTATCAGGAATTTTGTGTACTCATAATCTGTGTTTGAACTCATGATACTTCAAGTATGAAATGTGATATCCGAAATCAACAGTGACCTCAGACCACGGAGACATCACCCTACCAGATGTCAAGAACTCATTATCTATGTTTGACCTCATGACACTTCAAGTATGAAATGTGATATCAGAAATCAACAGTGCCCTCAGACCACGGAAACATCACACTGCCAGAGGTCCTGACCATTGTATCACATTGTGACATCACAAAACTTTTAGGACGTCACATTTGTCATAACATATGCCTTTGGAGATATCACAGTCCCTTTGTGAACTCATATACTCATTGTGAGTTAAAGACAATTGAGATCCAGAATGTAATTGTGACATTGCCAGAAAATTGTGATATACACCTATTTTAACCTCATCAATATGGCACCACCAACTAAATGTGACATGAAAACATTATTATGTCTTGATATAGTGACATCACATTGTATTGTGATACTACTGTCCTATCTTTTTTCAAAAACGTATAATAGGACCTCATAACATTTTAGTAAATTCATGACCCTTGGGACCTGAAGCAAATACAGTGTATAATCATTGTGAACTAGCAGCAATTGAATTTTGACATGTGAGTGTGATATTACAATCGTTGTGACATCACAAACCAAAAGTAACCTCATCACCATTGTGACATAACCAATTGGGACATGACATTGCCATTGTGACATCAAGATCACATTGTGAAATGACAAATCTATTATGACTTGTTAGAATCTTTAAAAAAATAAACACATGATCTTTGTGATATCCCACTTCCTTTGTGTACCCATATCCTCATTGTGAACTAACAGTTGAGATGTGCACATGAAAATGTAACATCACACACCCCTTGGGACATCAGGTCGATTGTCATCCCATTGTCTTTATGACACAAACTCATTGTGACATCACCAATCTACTGTAGGGAGCCGAGGCGAGACTCCGCCCACTCCCTGGCAGCTTTGAGGTAACCACCCCAGACGGTGCTTGGCGGGACGCCTGGGCTGTGCGCGTGCATGAGCCAGGTAGAGTCCCCAGCCAATCCCATGACACCTGGTGATGGTGAAAGGCAGGCGACCAACAATAGAAAGACCCGCATTCCGATTCTCCTATATAAGCGGCTGTGTTTCGGGTGCACGCTCTCTCGCGCCCAAGGTCTCCTACAACTAAAAGGCTCTCCAATAAAGCGTGATCTGAGAAGACTCCTGGTGTGGTGGTCGTTTTTCCTCGCTGGTCGAGTAGACGGTCGCTACAATCTACAATGACGATCATAGCCATTTGACATCACTTTGTCATGGTGATGTCCTAGACACATTGTGAATTCCTATTCTGTGACTTCAATCTATTTCAAAAGTGGCATGAATTTTGACATCAGAAACCCATTGTCACTTCATATCCAGTGTGACATCACATTGCCATTGTGATATCACTAACCCACTGTGACATCACAAATCTATCCTGTCCTCATATACTTTTGACCTGCTGCCATTGTTATATCTTAAACCTTTGTGAGCTCATAATCTGTTTTGTGACCTCATTATATACCAAGTATGACATGATATCAGAAACTGTGACCTCATGACCATTGTAACATCACACTGCTAGGTGTCATGAGTATAGTGTCAAATTGTGACATCCCACACCTGTAAGGACTTCATCACTTTTATGATAACACATGCCATTGGAGACTTCAAAGTCTCTTTTTGAACTCATATACTCATTGTGAATTAATGTAAATGAGGTCTGCCATTCCATTGTGACATTACCAACTGATTGTGATTTCACAAACATATTGTTACACCACCAGTATGACATAACCAATTGTGATATCAAAACATTATTATGGCATGATATTGTGACATCACATTGCCATTGTGATATCGCTGTCCCATTGGGTTTTCACAAATCAGTTGTGACTTCACAATAATTTAGAAAATGTATTGCCTTTGGGATTTCAAGCTTTAGCTGTGTACTCCTATCCTCATTGTGAGCTACTAGCATTTGAATTTGGGTGTGATTGGGATATTATGAACCCATTGTGACATCAATAATCCATTGTGACTTCATAACCACTGTGAAATCACAAACCCATTGTGATATCACGTTGCCATTGTTATATCACTAAAGTATTTTGACATCACAAACCTGTTAGGACTGAAGAACATTTGTAACAACACATGCCTTTGGAGATATCACAGTCCCCTTGTGATTTCATATACTCATTAAAAAAATGAAAATTGAGATCCGGCATGCTATTGTGACATCACCAACCCATTGTGACATCTCAAAACCATTGTGTCCTCATCACCAGTATGGCATCACCACCCAATTGTGACATCAAAACATTGTTAAGACATGATATTTTTACATCACATTGCCATTGTGATATCATTGTCCCATTGAGTTTTCATAATCTGATTAAGACTTCATAACATTTTAGAAAATTCATGACCTTTGGGATTTCAAGTTCCTCCTTAACTCATATCCTCATAGTGAAATAGTAGCAATTGATATTGGACATATTCTGATATTAAAAACTCTTTTTGATGTCACAAACCCAAGTTACCTCATTACCTCTGTGACATCACATTGCTATTGTGACATCATGATTACATTGTGACATCCCAAACTTATTTTGACCTCTTAACACCTTTGAAAAAACACATGGCATTTGTAACATCACAATTGCTTTGTGTACCCATATCATCATGAACTCAGGACAATTAAGAACAGACATGCCATTGTAACATCACAAACCCTCCATGACATTATCACCAGATATGACACTGTCATTATGACACCATCAGCTCATTGTGATATCACCAAACTACAATTACATCGTAGCATTATGACATCAGATTGACATTGTGATGCCATAGATACATTGGCAGTGCCTATTCTGTGATTTCATTCTAATTCAAATGCGGCATGTGTGTTGATAGCAGAAACCTATTGTGAACTCATAACCCTTGTCACAACACAATCCCCTTATGACATCACATTGCCATGGTGATATCACTAACCCACTTTGAGATCACCAACCTGTCCTGCCTCTGAAATTTTTTGGCATGCAGCCATTGTTATATCTGTGGCTCTTTGTGAGCTCATAATCTCTTTTTGATTTCAAAATATTTCAGGTGTGATGTGATATTACAAATCCACTGTGACATCATGACCACTGTGATATGATACTGCCAGACATGACTATTGTGCACATTGTGAAATCTAATATCGCTTAGGAATTCAGAACATTTGTGACACATGCTGTTGTAGATAACATAGTCCTTTTGTGATCTCATATATTCATTGTGAGTTAACGGCAATTGTGATTTGGCATGCCATTTTGACATTACCAACCCATTGTGACATCACAAAACTATTATTACCTCATTACTATTATTGAATCACAAAATAACTGTGACAAAAACATTATTATGATATGATAGTGTGACATCACATTGCCATTGTGATATAGTTGTCCCATTGTGTTTTAAAAAACCTCGTATGAACTCATAACATTTTACAAAACTCAATGGATTTGGAGCTTCAAGCTCCTTTGTGAACTCCTATTCTCATTTTGTACTAGAAGCAATTGAAATTGCAATTTTATTGTGATACTAGAAACTAGTTGTGACATCACAATCCCATTCTGACTTCATCAACACTCTGACAGTCCAAAACTATTATGACATCTGAGCACCTTTAAAAAAATGGCCTTTGTGACATCACAGTTCTTTTCAATACACATATCCTCATTGTGAACTCATGACAATTGAGATCAGAGATGCAATTGTAACACCACATACCCTTTGAGAAATCATCACCAGTGGTTCATCCCCTCATTGTGGTTTCAGAAAATATAATGACATCATAGCACTAAGACATCACATTGTCATTGTGACATCATCGTTATGTCATGATCATTGATGTCACAATTAGTTGGTGATGCCATACTGGTCATCAGGTCACAATAGGTTTGTGATGTCACAATGGTTTGGTGAGTCATAATGGCATTCTACATCCCAAATTGTTTTGTGATGTCACAGTGGTGATGAGGTCACAATGGGTTTCTGATGTCACAATGAGTTTGTAATATCACAATATTTCCAATTTTAATTGATAGTAGTTTACAGTAAAAATAGACATTCACAGAAGGAGCTTGAAGTCCCAAATAGCAAGAATTTTCTAAAATGTTATGAGCTCATACTAGATTTTTGAAAACACAATGGGACAGTGATATCATGATGGCATAGTGATGTCACAATATCATTTCAAAATAATGTTTGATGTCACAATTAGTTCAGAATGCCATACTAGTGTTAATGTCACAATACTTTTGTGTTGTCTCAGTGGGTTGATGATGTCAAAATGGAATCCTGGAACTCAATTCTCATTTGTTCAAAATGAGTATATGAGTTCACACAGGGACTGTGATGTCTCCAAAGTTATTTGTTGTCACAACATTGATGAAGTACTAAGAGGTTGGTGGTGTCACAATGTGATATTACGGTCATGACGTCTGGCAATATAATGACACAATGGTCATGTCACAGTGGATTTCTGATATCACATGTCATACCTTAAAAATTATGAGGTCGAAAACAATTTATGTGCTCACAAAGTGCCTCAGATATCAAAATGGTAACATGGTACAAAATTTATGAGGACAAAACATTTTTGTGAAGTCACAGTATGTTAGTAATATCATAATGGCAATGTGATGTGACAAATGGATTGTGATCTCACAATGGCTATGAGGTCACAATGGGTTTCTGATATCAACCCATATGACATATTTGAAATAGAAATCAATCCCAGAATAGGCATTCACAGTTTGTATATGATGCCACAGTGACAATGTAATGTCATAATGCTATGATGTCATTGTCATATTGTGATGTCAAATTGAGCTTATAGTGTCATAATGACAATGATATGTCACACTGGAGAGTTTATGATGTCACAATGGAATGTCTGGTCTAAACTGTCTTCAGCATCCAACATTCTTTCTTTGGCCTCCTCCATTCTTCTTTGAAGACATTTTACTTCACTTTCTATCACGCTTCTTATTGCTGTTCTTTCTTAATGGTGGCCAACTCCTTATTAAGGTTTTCTTTTAAGTCTTGAATAGATTGCCTTACCTTCTGGCATTGGTTGCCAGACTTTTCTTTCCACTCCTTAATCTGGGTCCTTATCTTTTCATTAGCTTCTTTCTCCCTCTGCTAGAGTTCCTTTATCTTTTTATTTCTGGAGGCCATGAAGTCATCTATTAGCTTCTGTATGGCTTCATCACACTCTCAGATAACCCTATTCAGGGTATTTAATTTTTCATTCAGCAGGTTTACCAGCCTTGCAGTTAATCTATCATGAACATTATCCTCTAGGTTATTCTGGGACTGTTCTGTAGCTTGTTTGTGTGGAGATAGTTTTGAGGTTTTTGATTGGCTATATTCCTTGTGTTTCTGCAGTTGGTTCTACCCATTTGGAGACAAGAATCACATTGGTATGACAGGAGGACAGTCTTTTTTTGGGGGAGGGGCGACCGGAGCCAACCCAGTGTCGTGTACATGTATAGATCTTAGGGTTTCAAAGTAATGTGTAAGTGTTTTCCTATTTAGCTCTCTTTTTATTTGCTTGGAGAGGGATATTGTGGTTTCAGGGTCAAGATTATGTATAGTTGTAACTTGTGACAACCTGGGTTTGGGTGATAAGTAGTCTGCTCCTTAGAGTTAACAAGATGGTCCCCTTGTACTCAAAATAGTCAATTGGAACCAATTTTTTGGTCAAATATAGAACCAACTGTAAGTTGGTTCATATATTAACTGTTAGGAATCAATGGGGTGGAGCAGATGGAGAATTGAAGGGTTAGGATTGGAGAGATATGATTTCAAGTTCAGAAGAGAACTTGGGTATAATGATAGTAGAGGGATAAGAGTAGCTTGGGGGAGGGGTATATGTATGTAGTACGATGAGAATAAAGACCTTGTTACCAAGTGTCAGAAGTGGAAAAGAATTTGAAGAAAGGTTATGTAGTGAGTAGCTTAGAGATCGAGATGAAGGTAAGAAAAAGAAGTGTATTTGGAAACTTGCTGAGATTAGAGAAAGATTTTTCAAATATTATTAGAGAGTTGCTTAATCTAAGTTAACTCCTGTAATTATTGTTTACACACGTAGAAGGAGGTCTTACTTTGTGTATAGAACTAGGCAGGGTAGCTCTGATGGAGTAGTAGTATAATGTGGAGAGAGAGGAAAAAGGGAGAGTTAGAAGAAAATAAAGAATAAAAATCTGACAAATTAGGAGATCAGAAAGTGGAAGAAGAAACCAAATAATAATGAAAAATAGAAGCTTTAAGAGAAATAGCAAATCCTAAATCACAATACACTTAAATAGTACACTTAAATAGCATGTAGAAATAAAAGCAAACAACAAAAGATCAGACATAAAACCTAACAAAACAGCAAAAACAAGAATAAAAACTAAAGAATTGTTTTTTGGGGAGTTCTTTAGGGGAGCTTTAGTCTCCCCATAGTTCTCAGAGCAGATTCCTGATAGCACCTTGTATGTCTTGCTGTAGTCAACTTTCCTTGTGGCTTGGTTGGGAGTAGATGGCCTTTTGATGGGAGAGGGTGCCTGTTATCTAGAGTCACACTCTCAGGTCTGGTGGCAGGGAGTTTTGGGGGTTTCAGGTTTGTAGACTGCTATCATAGGCCTGCAGCTGTGTCCCAGGCTTTTCAAGGTAGCCACACCAGCCTGATCCCTTCTTTTGGAAGTGGATTTGGGTCAGAGGGCTTTGGGATTCCACATGGAATTGCCACCCTCAGAGATTAGACCCAGTTGGGATACTCACGAGGTCTGTAGCTGGTGGTGTGCTGTGGCAGGAAAGACTTGGAAAAAATTATATTAAGTGAAGAAAGCCAGGCCCCAAAAAACATAGGGCTCATGATTTCCCTTGTTTGCAATAACTAGTATATGTCTGAGACAAGCAGGAAAGGTCAGATAAATTGATGTTATGTGAAAGGAACTCCAAGATAAGGATTCAAATATTTTTGCTTTCATGCAATTGTTTCTAACATATTTATAAGGTGATTTGTTTGTTGCTTGGTATGGCCTTCCCTCACGGTATAACGCCTGGTTTCACTGTATTTGATGGTTTAATTTGTGAAGGAGAAAGGAGAAAATTGTATTTAATGGTGAAAAAATAAAGCCATTCCCTCTTAACTCAGGAACAAGACAAGGATGTCCACTCTCTCCACTTCTCTTCAATCTAGTATTAGAATGCCTAGCTACAGCAATAAGACAAGATGCAAACATAAAGGAGTTCCAAATAGGAAAAGAAGAAATAAAAGTATCTCTCTTTGTAGATGACATAATCTTGTACTTAAAGAATCCCATAGACTCCACTCCCAAATTACTCAAGCTGATTCAAAACTTTAGCAAAGTAGCAGGGTATAAAATTAACCCCCCAAAATCAATGGCTTTTCTGCATGCCAACAATAAGAAAAGTGTGGCTGAAATTAGGAAAGCAACTCAATTTGTAATAGCCCCACAAAAAATAAAATGCCTAGGAATTAACTTAACCAAACAAGTGAAAGACCTCTATGATGAAAACATTAAAAACTTGAAAAAGGAAATCAAAACAGAACTTAAAAAAATGGGAAAAACTCCCATGCTCCTGGATTGGAAAGATTAACATCGTGACAATGGCAATACTTCCCAAGGGTATCTACAAATTCAATGTGATACCTATCAAAATTCCAACCTCATTCTTCAAGGAAATAGAAGAGGCAATCCAAAAATTCATATGGAACAATAAAAGACCCCGAATAGCAAAAACACTCCTCAACAGAAAGAACACTGCTGGAGGAATATCAATACCAAATTTCAAACTCTACTATAAAGCCATAGTAATCAAAACAGCTTGGTACTGGCACAAGAACAGACCTCAGGACCAATGGAATAGAATTGAAAACCCAGAAATGAACTTACAGACCTATAGCCATCT
Source organism: Dipodomys merriami (assembly GCF_024711535.1). Classification (NCBI taxonomy): domain Eukaryota; kingdom Metazoa; phylum Chordata; class Mammalia; order Rodentia; family Heteromyidae; genus Dipodomys; species Dipodomys merriami. The sequence goes on along the minus strand of NW_027203886.1, from coordinate 30,283 downwards.
AATCTTTGATAAGGGAGCTAAAAAAATAGAATGGAAGAAAGACAGCCTCTTCAGTAATTGGTGCTGGCAAAATTGGTTAACTACTTGTACAAAGTTAAGCTAGATCCTTATATATCACCCTGCACCAGAATCAACTCCAAATGGATCAAAGACCTTGAAGTCAAAGCAGACACTCTGAAAACATTACAGGATGGAATAGCAGAAACCCTAGGTTTCCTTGGCGCAGGCCGAAATTTTCTTAATAGAGACCCGGAAACGAAGTGAATCAAAGAAAAGTTGGACCAATGGGATTGCATGAAGTTGCAGAGCTTCTGCATGGCAAAGGACATAGCTAGCAAGATCAATAGAAAGCCTAAGGATTGGGAGAAGATCTTCACTAGCCATACAAGGGACAAGGGTCTCATATCTAAAATATACATGGGACTCAAAAAATTAAATCCCCCTACAACAAATCCTCAAAGAAACAACTGCCCAATAAATAAGTGGGCTAAAGACTTAAAGAGAAACTTCTCTGAGGAAGAAAGAAGGATGGCCAATAGACACATGAAGAAATGCTCAACCTCCCTAGCCATAAAAGAAATGCAAATCAAAACCACATTAAGATACCACCTCACTCCAGTTAGAACAGCAAAAATCAAGAACTCTAACAACAACAGATGCTGGAGGGGATGTGGACAGAAAGGAACCTTACTTCATTGCTGGTGGGAATGTAAACTTGTTCAACCACTTTGGAAAGCAGTATGGAGGTTCCTCAAAAGACTTCACATAGATCTCCCCTATGATCCAGCAATCCGACTTTTGGGCATTTACCCAAATGTTTACAAACAAGACCACACTAAAGCTACCAGCACAACTATGTTTATTGCAGCATTATTTACCATAGCTAAGATATGGAACCAACCCAGATACCCCTCAGTAGATGAATGGATCAAGAAAATGTGGTATATATACACAATGGAATTCTATGCCTCCATCAGAAAGAATGGCATTGCCCCATTTTTTAGGAAATGGAAAGACTTGGAAAAAATTATATTAAGTGAAGTAAGCCAAGACCAAAGAAACAGGTCCCATGGTTTCCCTTATTTGCAATATCTCGTATATGTATGAATCAAGCAGAAAAGTTCAGATAAGGTGATGTTAGGAAAATGAACCCTAAGATATGTATTTAAAGTTTTTTTCATGCATTTGTTTCTAACGCATTTATGAGATTATTTCTTTGTTGCTTTGTATGTCCCTCCCCCACAGTATAACCCCTGCTTTCACTATTTGTTGTCGATATAATTTGTGCAATGGAAGGGGAAAAACAACTCCCTTAAATAAGGATACAGGTGGACCCATTGCAACAATGAGAAGTACAAGTTGTCATGTCGAAAACGAACTTTACAACTTCGGTGGGGGGTGAGGATTGGGTGGGGGAGATGCTGAGAAGGGATGGGGAAGGGACACACAAGACTATCTGCTAGTAGCAGATGGTGTGTACCCAGTCCCAGAGATAGACAAGTGCTTGAGGGGCAAAGGCAGAATTTCCTTCCATGGCCTATAGTCACATCACCTCCCTGTGTTAGGATCAAGATTAAGGAATGAATATTATGTTGTCCCTTTCCTATTTACATTTCCTTCTGGGCTACTCTGGTGCTGGTTGCACTCTGTAATGGAAATAGTTTTGACCATGGAGGCTCGATCAGAGGTGACAAAAGAGTTTTTATTGGAATGCTAGTGTTGTACAGGTGGCTAATTTCAAAGACCTGCAGCCAGCAAATACACAACACAGGAAACAGACAAGAGAGGAAACAAAGGACAAAAACAATATAACAATCCAATTCAGCTCCAATGGATTGCTGAATGAATTTGGATGCCATGTTGACCAGAGAACAGCCAGGAGACAGGAGACAGGACATGAACATGGAGACATATGACATGGTGTAATGGCACCTGAGCTGGTCCACACATGAATCGGGTCAGTACATGGGGAGAGTCAAGGAAACTCCTAGTCCCAGGCACTGAAATGACAGGCTTAAAAACCTACCAGCCAGATGTCCACCCAGAATTTAAAATTCTGCCTTTACCAGTCTACTGTCTTATTAGAAACTTTTATACGTTCTTTGTATTTTTCTTGTTCGATAATGTTTGTATTTTTTGGACTAAAAGATTTCAGTAGTTTTGTTGGATATGTATGGTGGAGGTTTATTCTTTTAATTGTACCATTCTGGAAGTATTTTCGTGCATTTGTCCTTTATCATTCACTTGTGAAAAATACCTTATCAAGGTACAGTAATCTTGGTGTATAAAATGCACTTTTTCAGTACTGTAAGGACTTCTTAAGGACTTCTACCATGCCCTGCTGGTATGTATGTATTATATTTAGGAGTCAACTGTTAGAGGAACAGGGGCACACCTAAGTGTTATGGGTTCCATTTCTCTCCTAATCTAGAGAATCTTCCATACAAAATTCACTTTTGACAGCTTGATCATTCAATAGCTTGCTATAGATGTGTAGATGTCATTGACAAAAATTTGATTAGTATTTTATGTTTTTGTATCTTGGTATATATTTTTATCCTTGTGTACATAGAATTTTAAATACTGTCATTACTTATTAGAACAAGCATTTTAACTTGTTGGCATCCTCAACCATTTATTGAATCCACAAAACACTAATATTGACTATTTATATACTGTTGTCAACTTTTGACAAAACTTCTTTCACATGTCCTTATCCTTGCTTTCAGTTTAGTCAACCATATTTACATGTTTGATTAGACTTCCTTCAAGGTAACTATTTTCTTCTGTATAGAAGATATCACTAACCTAACTGCAATAAGTTGAGAAATTTTAAATGTACATATATATTTATATACATATAAGTATATATACACTATATGTTGAAAAAGTTCATATTCTCATTTGAATTTTGATGTTCCCAATATTGTTTCTTTCTTTGAACAATTCATCTTTACTTCCTTATACTAATTTCCTTAAATTGTGCACACATACATACATAGGAATGAATGCACAAACATGACAGAATAGAAACAAATGTACTTTAATACTTTTTAGTCCTCTGTTTTCTTTTCTAACCACTATCTCAATCTAAAAATATTGTGAAGGTAATAGTTATTACTGCCTTTTATCATAGTGGCCTTGGAACTGGGATTAAATGTAGAGTTTACTCACAATTCTTTCCTCATCCCCCAGGTTGGATGTCGCTCTGTTAAGAATGAATTCCTTAGAGTTGAATGTATCCCTTTGTCTGATTTACATGAATGAAAATACATTTCCCCCACCTAATATTTGAACTCTTGTTCTGGTTGATATTTCAGGAAGTGTTGTTCACTATTTTGGGTGTGTGAGCAGAGCTTGCTATAGAATCATATCTAAATGACACTTTGCTCCTGAAAGATGTTCTTAAATTGAAAATTTGTTAGCCTGACCTCCCATACAACCACATACCCTAAACAGATTGACTCAAACCCAAGTTTTAATTTTATTTTTTTTAATTCCCTGGCTTGAACACAGGACTTGAGTGTTGTCCTTGAGCCTCTTTGTACTCAAAGCTAGCATTCTACTACTTGAAACAAGGCATCTCTTCTGGCTTTGAGTGGTTAATTGGAGGTTAATATCCCAAGGGGACTTTCCTACTTGTGCTGACTTTGAACCATGATAGATAGATCTCAGACTTCTGAGTAGTTAGGATTACAAGCGTGAGACACTGGTGCCCAGCAAAAAAAAAGTTTTTTCACACACATGGAAATTGTTACTCTGAGATAAAGACAACTGAATACTTGATGTCTCATGAAAGTCTATTCCATATTTAAGGGACAGGTTTGTACTGTGGTGCATGTGGAAGTGGGGATAAATCAAGCTCTCTCATGGCTTAAGTAAGTTTCTGAATCTCATTGTTAACAAATTCCCTTCATGTCCTTACCTATTCCTATTTACAAACATAAGTACAATATTTGCATTCCATACTGATTAGGGTAATATTTTAACATATTCATTGGCAGAGAAATAAGCATTCAGTCCATCAAAATCTTAAGATTTTAAAAACTCCTCAAAATTCTTTGCTTATTATGTAGGCTTAATTTCAAGAACTACAATTTGTTTTGGGCTTGGATTTTACTATTGAGATTTTTTTAAAAGCATGTTCTTTTACATAACTTGATTCTGGGATTTGATATATATGAGGTTCAATATGGAAGTTGGACCGCATTTACATATCCCTTCATTTGCCTCTTTAGGAAGTTCGAGATCCCAAACTACTCTTGTATGAAAGACTAAGTCTATAGCATTTACAGATTCATCAGGATTAAAATCTTCCCAGACTTGGACACTACTGGACTTCTACAAGATTCCATAGGTGAAAGTAGGACAAGTGAGGAGATACTTTAAAATGTCTAACTTGGTGCCCTTTCAGGTATTAGAAAGAATGAAAGGAGGCTGAGAAAACGCCATCGCCACTAAGATGCAGCCTGCACCAACAGCAGTTAAGCTGGGAAAGTTTGGCTTAGAACATTTATCAGACCTGAGCCTTGGCTCCTGTTCCCCAGTTTGCCTGACAGCTAATCATACACGTGTGCACGATGCCTCAGGTTGACCACCTCCACAGCCCTTGCAGGCTGGAAGCTGGCCTACAGCCAGGATTACAAGGAAAGCTAGCTGAACAGACGTTCAAGGAATTATTCTTTTTTCTGCAGTAGTTGAATTTATCTATGTGTACATGGCTGACAGTTTAGATGGACTATATAACTATAAACTATATAGTTATGGCCAGATTGGCTTTTCTGTGTTTGCTGACATTTCCTCCATGGCCCATCTACCAATGACATCCCCTCACAACTAAGGAACAGAAGACAAGAAAAATGGGATAGAAAAATTAAGAGGCATGCTAAAATAATTGATTGGTGTTTTCATGAGAACACATACTTTTGTTTTCTCTGAGGTGATCTAAATTGATATCATAACCAAATTATGAGATTAAAACTTCCTATGCTCATAAACAAAGTTGCATGTAGATATAGTTTTCTTTATATTTCAAAGACTGTTAGAAATAACTCAGTTGTGTTTGACTAATACATATTTTAAACCAAGTCTTCATTATCTTGTTATGAAATGGAAAACTAAACACAAGTATACAATGTTTCTTCCAGGTATAAATAATAAATGCCTCATAAATGACAGCAAAAAAAAAAAAAAGAAAAAAGATGAAAGGGAAAGGTATTTAGGAACATGTCAAATTTTGTGATATCAAAGAGTGCATTCAGCCAAGCTCTGGTGGCTCACTCTTGTAATCCTAGCTACTCAGGATGCTGAGACCTGAGGATCACAGTTAAATGCCAGCCCGGGGAAGACAGACCATGAGACTCTTAGCTCCAATAAATCACAAGAAAAACAAAAGTGGCACTGTGGCTCAAGCAGGAGAGTGCTAGCATGGAGCTAAAAAGCACAGGGACAGCCCAGTGTTCAAGCCCCACAACTGACAAAAAAGTATTCATTCAAAGATAATGGGATATCTATAATCTAATTAGCTTGGAAAAGGGAAAGGAAAAGTTACTGCAGATTTCAGGTTTATTTGGAGTTTTAAGCCTTATCAATAATTTCCTTTAAGAACTGGGAAGTTGAAAATGACTTTAGAATATGAAAATATGTTAAGCTGGGTGGTTCACATGTGTTAATCCTAGCTACTCAGCAAAATTTTCTATAATTAACAATGAAAATGCAGGAAATAATTTGTATTTCAAGTAGTAAATGCTAGCCTTGAAGCAAAAAAAAAATGAATGAAGCTCTCAGGTTGTGAAACTGAACTAGCGCACGCACATGCACACACACACTCACACACACACACACACAAACATGCATGCTCATGTGCAAGGTATGTTGAAGTAAATCAGTCTCAGAAAGAGAAATGGGGTCTGTGTCCCCAAAAGAAAAAAGTAAAACACACATATCCATTATCATGTATATCTGATCAAGCTGCCTAAGTAGAGTACACATAGAAGTAAAATTTTATGGTGTAACCTCTTTGACCAACTAACAGTATCAAATGTGAACAGTACAAAGATGAATCATATATTGTCTCAGTGGGGTAGGTGTTAAAGAAGAATTGAAAAGAGGCAAAGGAATAGGGAGTAGATGGTTGAGAAAATACAATGTTAAGATTCAATGTACATATGTGAAAATGGAACTAGGAAAGAAAGGGGATGGGTGGGGTTTTTATAGATTGGAGGAGTTGACAGATACTGTAACAAAGACCAAGAAGCATTGTCCAAACCAGTTGATACATTGTACAACTGTTTAAGAAATTTATCCATGGGGCCTATAATCCTAATTATTCGGGAGTCTAAGAACTGAGGATTGTGCTTTGAAGGCAGTCATGGCAGAAAAGATCATGAGACTCATCTCCAACAAACTACTGAGAATAGTCTAGAAATGGTGCTGTGGATTAAGTTTTACAGGACTAACCTTCATCACAGAGAGATTCTGAAACAGCACTCAGATCTTGAATTAAAGTGATAGGACAAGCACAAAAAAAGAAAAAATAAACAAACAAAAAACAAAAAAATCTTAATTTTTATATTTTTGAAAATTACAAGAAAAATCTATGTTCCACCTACTTCAAGTAGTTATATAATATACATTATTACAGCGATTATGGTGGATAGAAATTTTCTCATTTATGTAGCATCCAGTGTTCATTCCCTTTAGCTTATTTTGGAGCTTTTGATTACGCCCTGAACAACAATAAGTTTCCTGTTTTCTATCGGATTGCTTGAGAGGACACACCAATAGCCACTGCTCTGGTATCGTTATTGTTTCACTTCAGCTGATTGGGACTGTTAATAATACAAGATGAGAATGGTTTGAGGATTCTTCATGAATTGAAAGAAGAGATGACTAAGAAATGAATTTGTGTAGCCTTTGCAATAAAAAGAACTCCTAAACAATGCCATTTCATAAATATTCAAAATTATGGAACGTTATATCCAGATTAATACATCTTCAGCAAATATCCTCATTATATATGGGAATAATGAATCCCTGTTTGACTAAACAGTGTGTTTTGAGCAATTTTTAATAAAAGGCAAAATTTGCATTGTGAACTCACATTGGGATTTAATGATGAGACGGAAGTATTTCATGCTAGATTGATTTCATGTACCTCATTTTTTGCACCATCACCCAGATATTTCTGGATTCAGAGATTTTCTTAAGATAGTTATTCCTTCCAAATACCCAGAAATTGTTTTTCCTTCCTGGGCTACGGTTTCTCTTTTTTGATTGTTCAGATTCTAAGTCTGACTAATGTTTGAGAAATGTCCTCCTGATTACTCCTTGGACTGGTTACCTAGGCATATTTTTGACATGACTATGTGTGGACACAGTTACAATATATACAATGCTGTTCATGCTGTGGCATAGGGTCTCCATGAGATGATTATTTATCGAACAATACAAACAATGGGAAACAGAAAAGGGAGAGTTCCTTTCCCTGCAAATATAAGGCCTTCTTTTTTGGATGGTACACACTTACAGAAAAGTCACTTCCTAGAGAGGTTTCTTAGTGTGTAAAATTAAAAACTTAAGGTATTTTTCCAAAACCTAACAAATTATAATTATTTAAATTTCTGTGAGGTACCCTAGATAGGGTTTCACGTGCTTAAAAACAGAACAGTTACAAAGACAAAATGTATTCGACCTTTCCATAATTCCTTTTAGTTACAAATAAGCTCAACATGCCCATAGGTTATATTTTGAAAAGTAAAAATTCACCCTTTTCCTATGAGTTTCATAAGTATAAACCAAGCACAACCTGCTAAAACTAATTGTCTATACTTTTCAAAAGTGATCTAGATTTGTTCTATGTATTAAAATTTTTACAAATCTCACACTGTAGGCATTAGTTATTGTAGAAAATACAGCTGTGAATGGTCTCATTCATGATTCTTTACATGGAATTGGCTTTTCTTGAAGAGAACCTTTTTTATTTCTTTGCTGAGTGACCAGGAATTCAAAAGTTTATTTAGATTATTCTCCCTAGAATTTCTTCTTTTTTTATTAATATGTCTTTTTGATTGTGAAAATACCATACAGAGGGGTTACAACTACATGAGCAAAGAAATGAATACATTTCTTATCAAGTATTGTTGACTCCTGCTTAGTTTCCCCTTACCATCCCTGCCCCCCATTTCCCCCCACCTCCCCGCTAAAGTTGTAAAGATTTTTTCCCACAGAACATCTTGTACATCTCATTGTTGCAATAGGTCCACCTCTATCCCTATCTAAACAATTTGTTTTTTCACTTCCCATCCACAAATTATACTTACATCAAATACAATAAAAACAGGGGTTGTACCATGAGGGAGGGACATAAAAAGCAACAAAGAAATCATATTATAAATACATTAGAAATAATAGCAAGAAAGAAAAACTGACTGAGATGCCCCTCAGTAGATGAATGGATCAAGAAAATATTACACACACACACACACACACACACACACACACACACACACACACACACACACAATGGATTTCTATGCCTCCATCAGAAAGATGACATTGCCCTATTTGTTAGGAAATGGAAAGACTTGGAAAAAAATATTTTAAGTGTATTAAGCCAGGCCCAAAGAAACATAAGTCCCATGGTTTCCCTTATTTACAATAACTAGTATATGTCTGAGAATAGCTGAAACAGTCAGACAGGTTGATGTTAGGTAAAATGAACCCCAAGATAAGGACTCCTAGAATTTCTTACATAACAATTCATCACTGGTCTGTGCTATTTTCAAATTATGAATCTGAAATTAAACACAATCAGATTTTCTGTTTTAACTCTGGGATGTACTTCAACATAAGATGGTGTAATTCTTTTAGCAGCACCCTTTCTGATGAACATACAATTTGACAATCCTGCTGGAGATCAAGTGATTTTGCATGAGAGAAGTAAGTTAGAGGCAGAGTGTGCCATTGTGAACCTTTGGAATTTTCCAGGTCTTCAACTTCAGGTGAAAGTAGGAAAGTTTTCTCTGTACACACTCCGTGGCATTAAGTGTCTTTATCTGAAGATATGATATAGTGGGCCATTGGAACTAGAAAATGTGTTGGATCTGACTCTAATGATGCAAAATTCACCCTTAGAAGTTATACTTGGTTTGTTTCTAGTAAATTACTCCTGTAATACAAGCAATTTAGATCACTGAGATAGTGATATGACTTAAAATCATTCCTAGCAGGGAAGCCTGTGAGATTCTTATTGCCAATTAATCACCAGAATCATGGAAATGGAGCTGTAGATCAAGTAAAACTCAATTACAAAGCCCAGTTCAAGCCTTAGTTTTGGCACACACACACACACACACACACATTTAAGTATTTTTAACTTAAGAAAATGTATTAATTGACTACTAGATAGAAGATGAAGTAAATAAATTAACAGGGGTAGACACTGGTGGGTCATGTTAGTTTAAAGCCCAAATGCACAGAAAGTTCTGTGAAACTCTTATCTCTATTAACTACCCCAAAGCTCAAGTAAGATTGGAGCTCAAGTGGTAGAGTGCTAACCTTGAGCAAAAAAAAGCTCAAGGAGAGGGTCCAGACACTGATATTAAGCCCGAGGATCACTAACCAACACCCTCCAATACAAAGGTAGTTTGTTTCTGAATGTTTGTTTAGAATGTTATCATAAAATATAAACTGCTTTTTCCCTAGCAGGTTTCTATGCTGTAACAAAGCATCAGAGGATCACTTTATGTATATTAAATATTTATTTTGCTGGCTTCTGTATAAGTTCCATTCACTGCTATTTGGGCATATTTGGTGAGAAGAATCAGTGAAGAACACTGTATGAGAATATTATCACAGCATGGCCACTGCATAAATACGAACAAAATGAGATTAGACTGGGGCTTCATGTAATTGTCTAAAAACAGAGACATGTGATTTACCCTACACTCTACTTTTAAAGCTTCAAATAGAATTCTTCCTTGGTCCTCATCATGTCTCTGATGAGTAGGATACTGTGAATAATGACATGAATTCAGGAAAATTGCATAGGGCTGGAGACTAGGATTTGTTTTCTCAGCACTAATCTCTACCATTTAAAAGTCTCTCACTTGTCAATAGTTCTTGGGTCTGGTTAGAGATCAAGGTTGTTATATGATGTGGAATCTATAACAGCATTGATGTAACTGTCTAGATTTATGCTTATAGAAATACTATGCTTATGGGAATGTGACTCAGTGGTAGAGTGCTTGCCTGGCATGCATGAGGCCCTGGGTTCACTCCTCAGTGCCACATAAACAAAAAAAATTAAAAACATTAAAAAAATAAATACTATGCTTAATAATGCTATTCTTTGAAACATTGGAATTTTTGGGTAAAATGCTGAATATTAACTGGCACATTCCAGATTTTTCTAAGCTTCCTCATTTTGTCTGCAGTGCAAGTTTTGATCCTGTATTTGGGGAATCACATCAGGAGGGAAAGGCTGCCTGTTGATTTGATTGTACCCCTTGCTGAGAGTATAGGATGGCTAGTCTGACAGGTAATTCCATGATTTAGGTAGAAATACATTCTCTCTCCCCAAAAATCCCTGCTCCTTTCAATGCAAAAGTTATGTATTAGAATTGTAGCATCAGTATTTCTTTCCTCACTTATTAATTTAATTGTAACTATAGATGATACTGCTCCATGAAAAAGAATCACAGAGTTTGAATTACTTGTAGGGTTATTTTTTCTACTCTGTTTTCTGTATGTTTATTCAACTACTCAGTAATGTAAGTACCTTTGATTGTATTAAATTCAAGTCCTTTTTATGGACAAGGTCTCCATCTTCTTCAAAATTACCATTAGACTATAAAGAAAACAGACATCTTTCACATGTCAATTTCCTAGTGCTTAGAAATGTTCTTGAACAGAGCAAGTGCTTTGTGTTGGTTTTAGCATAAGGAGCAGTCAAAAGTGTTGTGTATAGCATGACTTTAGAGCCTCAGAGCGTGATTTGATTCTCTGTCCCAATGCATTACAGGTGACTAGGAGTGACAAATTCAACAACTGAAAGCATGGGCTACATAACTAATTAATATTGAACAGAAGCATACGGGAATTTTAATTTCAGCTGCATAATTTTGGATGAATGATTTGAATAATACACACAACGCTGAGAATTATTATGGCAGTGCTTTGCATTCAGAAAAATTTTGTCAGGATATTACAAACGGCAAGACTTATGTGTGATAGTCACTGCCAGTAAAAATGTTACAATCCAACTGACAAAAGGAAAATGTAGGAATGAGTGTGGGAACAAGATGAAGACAAAGAAATAATACTGAGCATGTCAAGTAATACTTAGTATTATATGCTTTTATGCAAGTAAGCATTGACATGTTAGAATTATCTTTATTAAGGGACTTCATAATATCATTTTAAGTACTGAAATGGGAATAATGGTTCTGGCTTCTTAATCAGATATGGAATAGTGTGTGAAGTACCCAGATGACCAGTATTCCAACATAGTGAGAAACCAGTACCTTCTAAGAGCTACAAGTTTCCTGATTTATGGAGAGCCCTTCAGGATGGGCTTGGCCTGCATGGCTCTTTGTTTACATAAACTCACAGCAGTTGTCTTGGAGTCTTTGTGAAACATCAGAACAACCTCTCCCTGCAACATCCGGCTCATCTCCCTCATCTTCTTTTTTTCTCTGTCCCTTGCTCTTTATTGTTCATTGCAACACAATCACCTACATTCTCTTACAAACCATATTTGGAGTTGCATTCAGAGTAGCTGTTTCTGTTGTCTTAGCCAAAACAGTAACTGGGGTTCTGGCCTTCAAGATCAGTTATCTAATGAGAAGGATGAGATGGCTGCTGGTAACAGGGGCTCCTAACGGCATCATTCACATCTGCATTCTGATCCAGGTGATGACTTTCTGTGTACTCTAACTAGGGAATTCTCCCTTCATTGGCAGAGATGCACATTCAGCACAGGGACACATCATCCTCTTGTTTAACAAGGGCTTCCTTGTTGCTTTCTATTCTGTCTTGGGATACCTGGTTTTCCTGGCCCTGGCCAGCTTCACTGTGGCTTTCTTGGCCAGGAACCTTCCTGACAAGTCCAGTGAAGCCAAGTCCCTGACCATCAGCATGCTGGTCTTCTGCAGTCTCTGGATCACTTTCCTGCCTGTTTACCAAAATGCCAAAGAGAAAGTTATGGTGGCTACAGAGGTCTTCTCCATTTTGGTTTCCAGTGCAGGACTCTTAGGCTACGTCTTTGCCCTCAAGTGTTACATCATCTTGTAAAGGCCAGATAGAAATTTTCTGGCTGGCTTCTGGGGTAAAGGACAAACAGGGTGGAATATTTCCTCCATAATTAATAATTAACTTACACTAGAAGGTCTAGGATAAATCTACATTCCTTTTTTCATCTGATATTAGTTTATATATTTGGAATCACCTCAATGTGTGACTCTTCGTCCTTTCTCTAGTGATGGTCAATTACAAGTTTTAGCCAAAGCCATCTAAATTTGAAATTTATTTCATATAAATTTTAGTTCTTTTAAGTTAGTCTGCAATTATTCCAGCTTACCCACTAGTGTATTTTGTATGTTGACTTGTGTTCTAATTTTGCTTTCTTAATCATTTGCCTAAAATTTCCTTTTTGTGCCAGTCTTTAGGGTTTTAACTTTAAGCCTGTTATTATCCCTGAATCTTTTATGCTAATTTTAACACTTTATCTTTTGATCCACAACTTGACTTTTTGCTATATGGTGGTTAGCTGCAGGTAAGATTCTCATGGATTTTTGTGCTCATATTGGCCTCAAAATCTGACCCACAGTTCACACCTTCCTGCATAGCTAGGATTATGGATACTTTTGTATATTCATTTATTTTGTCATTCTTATACATCACTATGCTTCTTAATATTCAAATATATTTCATTAATATTTTCTACTTAACAACGTTCCATATTTCATACACTTATTAGTGTGTTTTCTATAATAGTTGTAGAGTTCTATTCATATATCTGCTTTTTGCCACATCTGTAAGTTTGTTTTGTTGGATCAATCTCTCCCCATCCTCTCTGTTTCCTTTCCTCCTTCATTCTCTTTTTTTAATTAATAAGCTTTTGTTATTTTGAAAATACTGTACAGAGGGTTTACAATTACATGAGCAAGGTAATGAGTACATTTCTTATCAAGCATTGTTGCCTCCTCCTTAATTTCCCCTTACCATCCCTGCCCTCCCAGCTCCTCCCTGACCCCAACTCCTGCCAAAGTTGCAAAGTTCGTTTTTTGACATAACGTCTTGTACATCTCATTGTTGCAGTGGGTCCACCTGTATCACTATTTAAACAATTTGTTTTTTCCCTTCCCCTCCCCAAATTATACCAACATCAAATACAGTGAAAACAGGGGTTATACCGTGGGGGAGGGAAATGCAAAGCAACAAAAAGGGGAGGGACATGCAAAGCAACAAAAAAATCTTATAAATATGTTAGAAACAATTGCAAGAAAGAAAAACAATTTGAGTCCTTAGCTTGGGTTCATTTCACCTAACATCAACTCTTTTTCCTCTACTTTCTCTAAATTGCTTTAGAATTTCAAGAATGGATTTATATCATAAAAATACACTTTAAATGTGTATCATGATGCACTGGATGTGTGGAGTTCTGTTTCAGGAAAATATAGATTTACAATTGTTTGCTTATCCATGGCTGTATATATTTTAAACATATTCTTGTTTAATACCTTTAAAATATTATACATACAAAATTATATATGTATACTTTGTATGATACCAATAGATTCTACATCTCTTGATATTAAGTAAATATTCAATGTCCAATATTTTAATTGTATAAGAAATGCATTGTTCATTATTAAATGGACTAAATTTTCGGATTCTCTTCCAGATTTGACTATTTAAAACACATGGTCACCTAATGGCAGGTCTTCCTACCATCATCTATTGCTCATTGTGCATTTCCTCTGACAGTATTATTTATAATAAGTGAGTGACTGTGGACTAACAATGGACTTCTATTGCTTTACTATTTTGTCGGTTGTGGGACTGGAACTCTGGGCCTGGGTACTCTCCATGAACTTTTCAGATCATGGCTAGCATTCTACTACTTGAGCCACAGTGCCACTTTGGTTTTTTGGTGGTTTATTGGAGATTAGATTTTCAGGAATTTTTCTGTGTATGCTGGCTTTGAACCGCAATTCTCAGATCTTAGCCTCCTGACGAGCCAGTTTTGCCAGCAGCACCTGGCTGTTTTGAATTGGAATTGGCAATTGAATTGAAAATATAACTATGTATTGAATTGGAAATATAACTATATTGGCAAAAATCTTTATATTTCTTTTCCTTTGAAATGGAATACAACCTAGCAAATATTTCTATATCATTAGTAATTGTATAAAAAGATGGTTAAAATACTTCAGTTTCTATTGAAGTTCAGGTTTGTCTTCTCTGGATTTTAATAATTGCATCAATAGATTGGATTAATGTTGCTATGTAAAACATTAATTACTCATTCAGTAGCAAGCAATTAACTCTCATCCAAAAATGAGTTCCCCACATGAATTCCACTATGCAAACTTCAGAGTACATTTTGTCAATCAGGAAAAGAGCAGATTATCAAATCTGAGTTAGAAAAAAGAGACTAGCGATGATGATAAAGACATCCTGTCAATATTGTGCAAATATTATAGTCAATTGTAGAGAAGACACTGGTCTTGACATTGGTGATAGCAAGGCAATGAAAGAAGATATTCAAATGCTTACTACCCACTTAAATGAGGGGTAATGAGATGAACAGGGCATTCAAATTGGTAGCAAGTATCCCAGGGAAGTACATATTAAATATACACATAATATTTTATGCATGTATAGTGAGTATTCACTAGTGGGGCAGAGGTTTGGGTGGCATGAGTTCCTAAGAGCTCCACAGAATGATGTCTTCAGGCATTTGCTCTATTTAACTTCAGGTTAGGCACAAAAAGAGTGTATGCTGTTACTATCATAGTACAATGGTGTCAACTAGTTTGACTATTCAGTTCCTCCAGGAAAGATACAGAAATCCATCCTTTCATGGACACACACACACACACACACACACACACACACACACACTAATAGGAACACACATGTGCACACTCACATACACACAAATGTAAAGGAACTAAAAACTAGTCATTTTTTAGAGGCAGAGAATTAAGATCAAATGCTATATATATACAATTCAGGCTGATAATAGAACTAGAATTTTTCATGTGCACTAGTGGCTCACATGTAATCCTAGCTGTTCAGGAAGCTGAGATCTAAGAATCATGGTTCAAAGCCAGCCCTGGCAGGATATCCATGAGACACTTACCTACAATAGACCAATAGAGAATCAGAAGTGGAGCTGTTTCTGAAAGTGGTAGAGTGCTAGCCTTGACCAAAAAAGAGCACGGGACAGTGTATATGTCCTGAGTTAAAGACTCACCACAGAGAAGCAGTGTGTTTCTTCAGCTTAAATCTCTTAAAGTAATCATAGATAAATCTAATGTGTCTTGAACTGCTGAATGAAGAGAGAAAACAAATTTGAAAATACCCAGAAGGTTTGGTAGTATATTTATTAGACACTAAAAACAACAAGATATATACCAAAGGATAGTGATGCTGGAGGTTTGCCCTGGCTTTGAGCTGCACAACTTCTGATATTATTGCTTATAGATCCTTAATCTACTTGCTTGTTATTAGTTGATGTCAAAGAAAAAACTCTGTTAGGACCACTGAATAACTACAACTCTGTTAGCCAAGGTGTGTTATCACATTGGTTGCTTCTCATCCATTATTTTAGATTATGACCTCAATTCAAAGTATTTCCTATCAGATCAGTATCACATACTTCAGAACCAGGAATTTTAAGCCAGACACACAGTTGTTAAGAGAACTTGTACCTCTGTACAAAATCTGCTGTTCAAATGAAGACTACAACACATAAATATGTTTCATAGAGGATGGTTGGTGAAAGTGAATGGTACCATTATGGATTAGCCATTTATTCTTCAAGCAAAGAGATCAATGAAGTCTACATTTAAGTTGTGTTACCCAAATTTGAAGAAAACACAACAGAAGTTCTATTGACAAAATAAAAATACCAAGAAGCCATGAAAAATTGAATTAATGCCACAGCAGATAATTCATGAGGACTGAAAGTAAAAAGTGACACAGGATAGGACATCTTTCCTGGCATAAATCATTAATGCCTTAAAATGGAAGAACACCTCTGGGCACCAGTATATCATGCCTACTACTTATTAGGTTGAGATCTGAGGATCATAGCTCAAAGTTAGCTTGGGCAAGAAATTCCATGAGATTCTGCCCTCCAGTTAACCCACACACACAAAAAAAGAGCCAGAAGTGCTGTTGTGGCTCAAGTGTTAAAACACTAGACTTGAGCACAAAAGCTAAGGACAGTGCCCAGGCCCTAAATTCAAGGCCTGTAACCTACACACATACACACACATACACACACACACACACACACAAATTAGTAAAAGTGAAACCCACTCCCACAATCAGCAGGAAGGGGCTAATTTTTCCCTTAGTCTTCCCTTTTGATTAATGTAATAAGCCTTGTTTCCCATTAGGTTGCTAGTTATTTTTTCTGGCCTTCTTTTGATTAATAAAAGTGACACATATGGATGATTTTCTGCTTGAAAAGATACAAAACTCTTTGAAACAAGTAGCCAAGAAAAAGATCTTTACCCATCATACTTACAATCTAGAAGTAAATACGGTATGCTTACTTCTATTTGAGGACCATGGCACACTCTACTGGTGTTTCTTAATCAAGCTGTTTTGTGTAACACCTGAAAAATGTAGTTTCACCTCTTCTGCCTCAGTCCTTCTCCTTTAGTTGAAGGAAAAAGATAGAGTGGATTTTCTCTTCTTTCTCCAATGTGATAATCTGCCCCTCTAAAAGTATAACTGTAACACTGTCTTCTCAGATGCATGAGGTGAAAAGGCTTTGTAAAATGCAAAGAACTTTGGGAAGAAATTTGTTATACTGCACTGATAGGTACCATCTTGAAAATACATCGCACTTCCTTATCTCCCACATTTTAGTTATGGTCAATTTTCAGAAAGACTTTTCTAAGAACATTGCTTTTAGAGGTACTAATACCGTGGAATGTAAGAAAGAGTTGCATCACATTTGTACTAGAAAAAACAGTTTATTGACCAAGATCACTTCATTTGCTTGACTTTCTAATATATACTCTTTCAATTGTATATTCTCAAAGGTTGCAACACAGAGACTTAAACAACCCTATTTTTAAATAAAAAGCTGTACCATGTACTCACACTGATATACAGAGAAAATTCCTTGACTTCTGACACTGTGGAAAAGACAGTAAAGAGACCAGATTGAAACTGTAGAGTTTTGCCTATGTTCTGCTATAAAACAAACAGATTTCCCAAATGCCTAACCAACTCAGAAATTTCTGAAACAAAAGATTACTACACTTGAAAATAGTGAATCTGATATCTAAACTTTTGCCATTTTGTTATCCAAAACTCTATTCTAAAATGAAAATGATAGAATAAAATATGAAAATGCAATGTAAAGATAATTTCAGACACAACACTGATTAGACAACCCTTTTTCTCAACTGTCGCAAGTGTAATGAAAGGGATTATATGAACCATACCACTCAAATAATCCTTAAAACCAAGGGTAAAGAATGTAAGTATTTACATATCAACAAATAATTAGAGATCATCAAAAAGACCACAGAGAAATTATGTCTGTATAAAAATCACTTAATGAAGTCATTACTATAGTTGCTCAATGGGGCACTAGAGAAAGAGGCAATAAAAACACTCATGCAGATTGAAAAACAACTATAAAAAGTTCTTTCACATAAAAAGGGTGGAATTAAACAGTTTAGAGAAAAACATAAAATGATTAGACTATATTTCCAGATGTCACATTATAAGAATGGTTAAAGGGAATTATCTAGAGAATAGGACAAAACATGTTAAGAACTCTGATTACACAAATATGCAGTGTTAAGAATAATTACACAAATTTGGAACAAAAATTCAACTTTCTATGTTCAAATTAGGTCTCACAGAAAATGTTTTTGACATTATGGATATATCAACAATGAAGTTAAGAGTTTATAGATAATGCTACTATAAAGTGAGTGATTTCAATTGTTTATATTATGGATACCTTGGGTTGGGAACATGCTAAGATATGTACACTGCTAATGAACAGTAAAATGTAATCGGAAGACTATTTAGATGAGTTTAAATATATTTCAGTAAGTGGGAAATCACAAAAATGCACAAAAATATACTTTATTTCCTAAGGGGCAGAGAAAACCTATAAAGCAACAAATTAAATGAGTAGACAAAAAGCTTAAGAAGTTTATTTGCAAGGACCACACAAATAGAAAACTTACAGATATGCATACATTTATCAGTAGATAAATGATCAGTTTCAATAGCAATTATCAAATGCAATAATTAAAACAGCCACAGTGAATTGGATGACCAGGACCAACTTTTGTGGCTATACAAGAAAGTACATTTGAATAAAAAGTTACAAGATTTGGAATAGAAAATAATTTCTACAACGCCTAGAATCTTAGCTATTCATGAATAGCTCAGGGTCACAATTAAAATACAAATGGGACAAATATGTCCATGAGACTTTCTAGGATTCTTTAGCTAGGGTTGTGACTAAATAGAACAATGGCTTTGACAAAAAGCAGCTCATTTATGGAGCCCAGGCCTTGAGTTCAAGTCCAGGAACAGCACAAAATGAAAAAGAAAGGTATGGAGGAAGGGAGGGAGGAAGAAAAAAGAAGGAAGAAAGGAATGAAGGAAGGAAGAAAGGAAGCAGGGAGGGAAGGAAAGATAGATCATTTCCAGATATCTATGTGGATGTTCAAAATTTGGGCTGGCTGTTATTCTTGGATGCTTTGCAGGCTCAGGGAATGGGATATCTGTGGGAATGACTTGCAGAATTACGGTAAAAAGGTGGGGAATCCATTGAGTTGTTTGCCAACCATTTGAATGAGGAACAGGGCTGTGGGAATCAGGCCTATGATCCTAGCACCTTCGAGTTTCTTCAGAAGGTGCCATGGGTGCTGGGTGTGGCTCAGTAATCCCAGCAGAAGCTCTGTCTGATTGAAAGGTATGTGTTGGAGAGTGGGGTCAGGTTAAATTCATGCCAAGGGACCAGAAATTAGTACTAGAATCTTGAAGCCTGCAGTCAGTGCCTGGCCCTGATGAGATTCAGAGATTCCTGCACACAAGGTCCATGTCTGGTGCACAAGGATGAGCATCAGGACCCCATCCATGCTCTAGCATCTAACCTTGCAAAGCCTTCTGAACAACCACTCCTTTGTCTTCTCAGCCCTGGAGAATCTACCAGTGCTATTATTCCCTACTCTTTATGGAGGGCTGTGCCCAGGGCCACTCAGAGGTGCTGAAGGCCATGGTGTAGGCCTGGCCCTTACTCTTCCTTCCCTTGAGGGATCTGGCAGAATCACCAAACCTGGAGACCTTCAAAGAGCTTGATCTACTACTGTCCTCAATGGGTTCGATCTCCTACTTGTCAAGAAGGAGCACCCCATTGGGTGGAAACAGCAAGTGCTGTTTGTGGCAATTTGTGGCAATTGTAACTTGAGATCAGGATTTAGAATTATCATTCCATGGTATGAATATCTTCTCTGGAAGTCCTGACTGAAAGGTCAACAGAGAGTTACCTTTCAGCTAGGACTGAAGAGCAACCTTTGATCCTCTCCATTGACCTGACTATCGAAGATGGCACCCAGGATGAATTCCAAACCTATCTCTGCTAGTGGGCCAGGAAGTGGAAAGAAGGCGTCCAACTGTGCTCGACCAAGCTTCAGATTCTGTCTGGCTCCTCTACAAAATCCGGAAGGCTCTGCATGAGGTGGGCCTTGACTCCATCACGGAGCTTGTGTTGAACAATTTCTGGTGTCCAGAAACCATGAGGAAATTTTCTCCTTCCTGGGGTCAGACAAAGAACCTTTGCCTATTCTTCTCCAAGATAAGTGGCAACTTCTACACTTCCAGCTTCAGTAATCTCTCATATTTCTGCAAATACATGGTGCATCTGGGGCAGCCTCAGCATCTCCAGGAGTTTCCTGTGCAGGACATCTTTGTCCTGTATGGATGGCTACCCTCCATCCTCAGGAACCCGACGACTTTGAACACCTTTACTTTGAGTTCATGTTCACTGAAGGAAGCCAATGTGAGGTCCTTGTGCCAGTGTCCCTGTGCCAGGCAGCTCAAGCACCTGTATCTGAGGAGTTTGTGCATGGGCTGTTTCAATCCTGAGTCCCAGCGAGCCCTGTTGGAGCAAGTGACCGGCACCATGGAGATCCTGGCCTTGGAGCACTGTGACATCATTGAACCCCAGCTCTTGAAAATCATGCTCTCCCTGAGCCAATGCTCCCAGCTGCATTTCCTCAGCTTCTATGGAAATTGCATCTCCACAGCCACCCTGAACAACCTACTGTACCACACAGCCAGGCGAGGCCATTTAAGTGAGGGCCCCACCTTGCCCCACTGGAGAGCTACTGCCCTCAACATTGGGGCCTAGGGAACCTTCACCCCTACAGATTTGCCCAGGTTCAGGCTCAGTTGGCACAGGTCTTGAGAGAGAGGGGGCCAAACCAGAAGGTCCAGATCTGTACCAATTTCTGTCATCACTGGCCAAAGGGCCAATTCTATAGCCTGGAGCCCCATGGCTACTAGCAGCTCACCCCCGAGGGTCTTCCTTTCCTTCTGCTCTGCTTATGTAGTCACATGCCTCTTCTGGAATCTCTTGTCGGCATCACAGAGGAACCCCAAGACACAAGTTCATTTTCCATGGAGCACACCCTGCATTCTTCAGTGCGGGTGGAAGAGACTGGGTGTCTTTTCCTGAACTTCCTAGCTATCAAACCCCTGGACTTCTCAGCCCAGTAGGCATCTACGTGTCCTGTGTACACAATATTAGGAAGCTGGAGTGGTCTCTGCCTGGTAAGAACTGGAACATGATCCTGTTCCTAAATGTTTGTAAGCAAACCTACAAGTGCTGGGGCAATCCCTCAAGATCTTTCATTTACTGTATCACTCCCTTAATAAAACAAAAGTAAAGGAAAAGCATGAATAGAATGGTGTCATTTCTAAGCACCAATGAATGAAACTATTTTTGGTGCTGAGAATCCTAGCTACTCTACTAGTCTGAGATCTGAGCATCATAGTTCAAAGCTAGCCTGGGCAAGAAAGTGTCTGAGATTCTCATTTCTAGTGAATCACCAAAAAATGCTGAAGTGGAGCTGTGGTTTAAGTAGTGGCATGCTGGTATTGTGCATTAATTCTCAAGGACAACTCCCAGGAAGTCAGTTCAAGACCCAGAATTGGTACAACCCAACTACCATCAAATATACCCATGATCAAGATATGGATCCAATTTTGGAGAAAATGGAGTGGATGGGGAAATTCAATATCAAATACCAAACGACATCCATGAAAACAATAGAACTTTTTTCCAAAGTGTTTTGTGATGAGCGTCCTAGTTACTCAGCTTGTCTAGGGTCTGAGGATCACAATTGAAATCCAGGCTGGGAAGGAAGGTCTGTGAGACTCTCTTCTCTATTCAATCAACAGATACACTCTTAGTTGTCCCATAGCTTAAATGTTCGAGTGCTTGCTTTGTACATAAAAGCTCATGGACACAATAATGGAATATAAAGTGTATGAACCCTACAAACATGTTTGTGAGATTAAGTATCAGTATCCCACAGTGATGTAAAACGTTTGAAATTTATGTATTCACTTAATCTGTATAAAGAAAAAAAAAAGGTAAAGGGTATCACTACAGACCCTGAATTTAAGCCCCAATGTTGACACAAAAACAAAAGCAAAATAATGCCATGATCACACTCAAATATAAATAGATCCAATCTTAGAGAAATTTATAAGTAATTTTCAAAGTCAAATGTTATAAGACATTACATGTAACAAAGTATTTCTGCTTCTACAGCATATTTTTGGATGATAATTTTCAGTATGTAAATGTGGTTTGTGGTTGATCAGACATGTCTTAAAACTTCAGGCTCACTTCAATTTGTTTTTCTATAAGGAGTATTAACTCTGTGTCCACCCAGGCATGCCAAAAATAAAGAGTGAAAATATATGACCTTCGGTATCCTTCCATGAAGAACTATAAAGTAAAGTATGTGACATCACCTTCCTCTGATGGTAACAGAGTTTCACTGGGTTTTTTTTGCTTCAAATCAAAATAAACTAATCAAAGCGTGGGGACATCTTCCTATGGAGCTACGAGGGAACTGAGAACACCCACACTTTGACCCATCATTGAATACCCATTATATGTACATAAAGTATTATATGTGTATATTTAATATGTACTACTCTGGGATATTTACTATCAGTTATGTGTGACCTGCTTATCTCATGACTCCTTATTGAAGTGGGTATTTATCCATTGAATGTCATTTTTTTTTTTTGGGTCCGGTCGTGAGGCCTGAACTCTGGGCCTGGGCGCTGTCCCTCAGCTCTTCAGCTCAAGGATAGGGCACTACCACTTGAGCCAAAGCGCCTCTTCCGGCTTTTTCTCTTATGTGGTGCTGAGGAATCGAACCCAGGGCCTCATACATTCAAGGCAAGCGCTCTACCACTGAGCCACCTTCCCAGCCCCTGAATGTCATATTTTTATTATTACTAATGTCAATACCAGAACTTCATCTCTACAATTGGCCGTACTATTTGCATAACCTTGACAGTTTGTGTAAAGAATCATCTCTTCTCTTTTTTTTTCTCAGATTTATAACTTTTTTTTTCCTTCCTGATGGCCTAAATGCACTTAGTTCTGCATAATGGATAGTTGGGGACCTCATATGTTGCGACGAGTGTTAATGTGCAATCAGTGTTTAATTCACCAATAATAATCCAATTGTATTGAAGAAATTATTAAAATAAAGAAGAAAGATAAAATGTGAACTTTCTAGAAACTACTGTATTTTGACCATCTCTTGATAAAATACTAATAATTTAGAAATATTTGCAAAGTAGTATGCCTTATGAAAGGATAATAAAGAGTAATATGGATTTTTGCCAATACTTCCAATTCAAAACTAAAGTCCATTGTTAGTATATAATCATTCTCTTAGTAGAAATTAAATATCATTGGACTCATTAATTGCATGTTGAAGGAAAACATTTATAGTACTCAGGTATACTAAAAAATAGATTTTCACATAAAGCAATACAAATGTCAGAAGAAAGAAAGGTACAATAAACCAAAGGACAGGGAAGAAAGGCATGCCATTATGTGACCATTTGTCAGAAATAGTCATGTCTTTCTTTAAACCCAATAGTTCAATCTGTTTCGAATAATGCATTTCTTATAAAATTAAAATAATAGAAATGTAACGATTAATTGTTATCACATCAATTGGAAACATAAAAAGAAAAAGTATTTATAGACAGATAAAATGTATATAATTTTAAGTCAGGTGACAGTTGCTCACCCATGTAATCCTAGCTACTCAGGAGACTGAGATCTGAAGATCACTTTCAAAGCCAGCCCAGGCAGGAAAGTCTGTGACTCTTATCTCCAATAAACCACTAGAAAACCAGAAGTGGTGCTCTGGCTTAAGTAGTAGAGTGCTTGCCTTGAGCTGAAGAGTGCAGGGACAGCATTCAGGCCCAGAGTTCAAGCCCAACAGACCGACAATAAAAACATATAATTTTGTATATATAATATTTTAAAGGCTATAAAAAAAGAATTACTTGAAAAATACATCCAGCCATGGGTAAACAACCTACTATGAATCTTTACTTTTTAGCTATTACTTCATAAAGCCAATACATTATGATATACAATTGAAGTGTATTCTTGTAGCTTATAAAATCCATTTTTGAAATTCTGAAACAACACAGAGAAAGCAGAGACAGAAGAGGATGAAGAAAAGGAATGAAAGGAAAGACAGTGGGAATGAAATTGGAGATGGGGAAGATGGATCTGACAAAATAGATTGAGGAATATGGAAAAAGGCAGATGTGTGAATGGAAATATATAATAATGAAGCAAAATACATTCAACTGAGTATATGAAAGCATGCACTTTTAAAAATGCATAATATGAATGAATTGTGACTAAGAAGAATAGTGATATAAAGGCAGGCAGAAACTATATTTTAAAAATTAGGAAAATATGTATAAACTAAGGTACATAGAAAGTTTTGATCTGGTGGTCAAGGTTAAAAGCTAAATTGGACAGGAAATCAAAAAGAATATTAATTCCAGTTAACTATCACAGAGCAAAAAGTAGAGTTCAATTGGTGAAACATTATCCTTATGCAATAAATAAATAAATAAATAAATAAATGGACTGTACCAGGCTTTAAGTTCAATTCCCAGACAGACTAGCAGCAAAAAAACAAATTTAGGCAAATGCTTAACAAAGCATAATTTGTAAACTAGAATCAATGAAAATACACTAGTGGAGATGATTAGATAAGTACTCAGTAAATAGAAATAACAAAAAAAAAATAGAATGATATTCAAATTTACCTGGCTTTGGTTACAACTTGTGACTCAACCATCACTAGAAAAATGAGTGCGAATCACTTATTCATGGAATTCATTACAACAATATAAACTAATATCTGATGGAAAAAAGAATGTAGACCATCTGCACATTTGGTCATCCATGTAAGTTCAATCTTAAGAGGACTTATTTTTCATAATATGTGTTTTGTC
The DNA here is from genome assembly GCF_024711535.1 of Dipodomys merriami. Taxonomy (NCBI): domain Eukaryota; kingdom Metazoa; phylum Chordata; class Mammalia; order Rodentia; family Heteromyidae; genus Dipodomys; species Dipodomys merriami. Next base: position 5,482 of record NW_027203886.1, on the reverse strand, counting down.
CCAGAAGCCATGCAGAAAATTTCTATCTGGCCTTAACAAAATGATGTAGCAGTTGGGGGCAAAGATGCCACCCAGCAACTCTTACTGGAATCCAAGATGGAGAAAACCTCTGTAGCCACCGTGACTTTCCTTTTGTCACTGAGGTAGACAGGCAGGAATGTGAACCGGATACTACAGAACACCAGCATGCTGAAGGTTAGGAACTTGGCTTCATTGAAGGTGCCAGACCAGAAAAAACATAATGAAGCTGGCCAGGGACAGGGGAGCCCAAGATCCCAAGCCACAGTAAAAAGTGGTGAGGGAACCCTTGTTACACAGGATGAGCACATGGCCACATTTAGAGTGTATATCTGTGTAAAAGTAGGAAGGTGAAGTCCCCAGTCAGAGTACACAGAGAGGTACCTAGATCAGAGTACAGATAGGAATGGTGACGTTAGGAGCCCCTGATAGCAGCAGCCACCTCATGTTTCTCCCTAGAGAAGTGACCTTGAAGGCCAGATCCACATTTACAGTTTTGGCCAAGACAGCAGAAATAGATACTGTGAATGCAACTCCAAACGTGGTTTGCTGTGGAATGCAGGTGATTGTGTTGGGACAGCCATTAAAGAGCAAAGGAAAGTGAGAACAGAAGATGAGGGAGATGAGCAGGATGTACCTGAGAGCCTGGTTACTAGCTTTTTTTTTAATTGTGAAAATACTGTACAGAGGGGTTGCAATTACATGGGCAAGATAATGAGAGATTACTAGCTTTGACAGTGGAGGTGTTCTGATGTTCACAAAGACTCCAAGGACAATTCCCTGTTAGTGTACATAAACAAATGGCCATGCAGGTCAAGGCCATTCCCAAGAGCTCTCCATAAGCCAGGAAACTTTCATCTCTTTAAGTCACTGGTTACTCTCTGCATTGGCATACTGGTGATCAGGACACTTTACACATTGCTCCATATCTAGTGAGGAAGTCAAATAACCAATAGTCACTTTTCACTACTTAAAAGAATATTGGGAATCCCTACATAGGAATAATACTAACATGTCAACACTTACTAGCAACAAAAGAAAATATTATCAATTATTCCTTGATACGTTCAGTACTATTTCTATTTCTTCTTCATGTTCCCACACTCTTGCCTACATTTTCCTTTTTCAGTTGAATCTTTTTTTTTTTTACATACTGTGACTATCACTCATAATATTTATTTCCATTTGTAAAAGCCTATGAAAAAATTTTTGCACATACTGGAGCATGTGGCTAATTATATCTGAAGAGTATGGTTCAAAGCCATCCCAGGCAGGAAAGTCCATGAGACGCTTATTTTTTTTTTGTGGGGGGGGGCGGTCATGGGGCCTATACTCTGGGCCTGGGCGCTGTCCCTCAGCTCTTCAGCTCAAGGCTAGTGCTCTACCACTTGAGCCACAGCACCACTTTTGGCTTTTTTCTTTTTGCTTATGTGGTGCTGAGGAATAGAACCCAGGGCTTCATGCATGCAAGGCAAGCACTCTACCATTGAGCTACTTTCCTAGCCCATGAGATTCTTATTTCCAGTTAACCACCAGAAAACCAGAAGTGGTGTTTTAGCTCAAGTTGTAGAGTGTTTGCCATTAGCTGAAGCTTAGAGACAGCAGCCAAGCTCAGAGTTCAAGCCCCTTGACAGACCAAAATAAAAAGAATGTTTCTGCATGTTAAATGCTGCCATACTAATTCTCAGTCTTTTGTGTACTACTCAAACCACTAATCCAAAATTCTGGACAGAAATGTTTGGAATTCCTTGAATGTCTCTATGCAATATAAATAAGAACCCATTAGCTATTCCTTGCCGACATTATATTTGTCCATCTGACTCATCAATAAAGTGGTGGAGAACAAAAGCTGTACAATCATCCTCTGCAAAACACTGTTGCCTGCTTCTTCGACCAAACCCAACACAGAGTGCACACTCTGTTGAAAGAACATTTCTGGGCACTAGGAAATAAAGGTGTACAAGATGTCTGTTTTCTTTGCACCCTAAAGTGAACTTGAAGAAGATGGAGACCATGTACTTAAAAAGGCTTCGCACTTCATATGATAGACATTAAACTTACATTGCTAAGGAGTGGAATAATCATGTGTAAAATGAGTAGAAAAAAATAATCTTACAAGTAATTCAGAGCCTGTATTTTTTTATTTCAAGGAGCAGTGTCATCCAGTGTCACAATTAATTTACAAGGTGAAAGAAGGAAGTCTTTGAGTATGCAATTATTATACAACATTTGTGTTTCAGGGATTGGGTAACACAAGGGAGTAATCATAAATTTGTCCCTAAGTCATGCACTTACCTATTATTTATCTCTTTCTCTGAGCAAAGGGTACAATCAAAGCAACAGGTAATCTTTCCTTCCTGAGGGGATTTCCTGAATCCAGGACATATCTCACTGCAGACAGAGTGAGGAGGCTGAGAACAATAAGATATTTGTCAGTAAATGTATAGAATTTTACATAACACTAAAAAGTCCATTGATTTAAAGAATAGGATTATTAAGGATATAATTGTATGAACATAACTCTAATAATGCAGTTATAGATTCCACATCATATATCAAAAGTGTTATGTAGTATATACTTAGTCTCTATCTAGCCTGAACTACTGAGAAGTGTCTGACCTTTAAAAGACAGAGGATAATGATGGGAAAGTAGGTCCTGGTTGACAGCCTTCTAGAATTTCCTTGAATTCATAATATACTATGTAGTCTCCTTCTCATCTGTGACATGTTGAGTAACAAGGAGAAAGAATCCTCTTGATGCTTTAAAAGTATGCTATAAGATAAATCACAGGCCTCATCTTTATAGGGTTATATGAAGCCCAGGCCCTTCCAATATTCTTTTCATCTATCCAGTGCCATGCATTGAAAATCTGTTCATACAAGCTCTTTCACTGATTGCTCTCTCCACAGATCATTAAGTAGCAAGACAACAAACCATTGAATGGATTCTCCACAGAAGGGAGCAAAATAACTCTTTAAAAGAATTAAATGTTTCCTCTGATACTTTCTCTTAGCATAGAAACCAGCTAAGCAAAATACAATTTACATTTTATGATAACATTCTAAATAAACATTGAACAACACGCTTTTAACTTTTTATTTTTTGGGTGCTTAACCTAGAGATAAAAATCTGTATCTGGCCACTGTCCTTGAGGCTGTTTTGCTCAAGGTTACCACTCTACCACTGGAGCCATAGCTCCACTTGATCTTCTTGGTAGTTAATCAAGATAAGAGTCTCACAAAATTTTCTTCCCATTTTAGCTTTAAACTGATATGTAATCTTAGATCTGGGAGGATAGGATTACAATCATGAGTCCCCAGTGCTCAGCCCCATTAATTTATTCTGTTTCTTTTCTATCCAAGAGTCAATCAATAAAATTTCTTAAGTTTGAAATACTTAAATGTTAGTAAGCACAGACAGTATAAAGTCTGTGTGGTTTTTTTTTTTTTTTCTGTGTGTGAGTGTATATGTGTGAGCCAGAACTATTGTTGAATTCAGTGCCTGGGCTTTGTATCTAAGCTTTGCTGCTTAAGGTTAGCACTGTATCACTTGATCCACTGCTCCACTTCCAGTTTTTTGGGTTTTTAAATAAAGATAACAGTCTCACAGACTTTCCTGCTAGGACTGATTTGAAACCATGATACTAAAATCTCTGACTTCTAAACATCTAGTATTATAGGAGTGACTTTTCTGGCCCCAACCAGGAATACATTTTAAGGGTGAAATCTGCTTATTTATATGAAATTATAATTAGATCCCACCCACCTTTGTAGTTCCTATGGCCCACTCTACCATATTTTATTATTCAAACAGGTGATGAACATGTAGTTTATGGGGAGAAAAATTGCCTACTTCCACTTGAGGTCAGAGCTTCTGGAAAATTCCAAATGTTCACAATGTCACACTCTTTTTCTAATTTCCTTTTCTCAATCAAAATCTCTTGTCCTCAAATAGATTCTGAAATTGTATTTTATTCACAAAATAGGTACACCTAAAAAAAGATACATCATCTTATGATGAAGTACATCCCAGACTTAAAACAAAAAATCTGAAATGAGAAAAGCTCCTGATTAAAATTTCAGATTCAGCATTCCAAAAAAGCAGAAAAACCTAATGAAGAAATAAAAAATTCTATGGGACAAAAAATCATCAAAATAATCTTTGGACATCCTGGTCACTCAGCAAAGAAATAGAAGGCTTTGTTTCAAGAGAAACCAGTTCCATTCAAATACTCAGAAATGAGACAATTCCCAATTTCCTCACTACAGTTTCACATAACTAAGTTTGTAAAAATCTATAGTTTCAGAATGGTAAAATTTTCATGCATAAAGTTGAATGAATTTAATTTACTTATAAAAATATGGATAATTCTGTTTAGCAGATTATCTTTACTAGTATTAAGAAACACATTAGGAAAAGGTGAATTTTTAATTTTCAAAACATTAGCTATGAGCATGTTGAGGTTATTTCAAACTAAAAGAATTTATGGAAAAATGGAATATATTTTGCACTTGTTACTGACCTGCTTTAAATCAACAGCACAAGCACACATGTGTAAGAGACCTCAATTACAAACAGTTATACAGTAAGAGACCTGTCTAGGAAATGACGTTCCTCACTGTACCATCCAAAACTTTAAGTCCTTATCTGTGCAGGTGAAGGCACTGAACCTTTTCTTTTTTCCGTTGTTTATAATACTGCTTGATGAAGAAGCGTGTCATGGAGGGCCTGGGCCACAGAATATACAGCATTCTATATACTGTAACTGTCTCCAGACATAGTCATGTCAAAAATGTGCCTAGGCAACCAAGCCAAAGAGGCATCATGAGGATAGTTCTCCCCATTACCAAATCAGAATCAGAACCTGAGCAAGTAAAGGAGAAACCACAGCCCACCAAGGAAAATGTCTCCTGGGTATTTGGAACGGTTAACTACTTTGACAAAATTTGTGAATCCAAAAACATCTGGGTGATGATGTAAAAAAAAATGACAGGTACATGTAATGAACTAAGCAGGAAATATTTTTCTTATGGTTAAATGCCATTCTACAACTTTTCCTTTTATTAAAATTTACTCAACACACACCATTAAATATATTAGGAATTCATCATGAACATATAGGATGAGGACATACGCTGATGATTTACTTATATGGTTATAAGGTGCCATGATTTTTAAATTATACATCACAGGTTTGTTATTGCCAGATCAAATTATTCTTGGCCATCTCTTCTTTCAATGCAGGAAGAATCCGCAAACCATTTTCATCTTGTAAGGTTAACAATCCTACCCAATTCCAGCTGAAGTGAAGTAGTAATAAGACCATGGCAGTTGCTACTGATGTGTTCTTTGGGGACATCTAATAGAGAGAAGGAAACTTTTTATGGTCACTCAGTACATGATCAAAAGGCCCAAAGGTAAACTAAAGTGAAGGAATAGAAGATGCTCCATGAATGAGAACAT
>NW_027203885.1:0-50499 GCF_024711535.1 Dipodomys merriami | reverse complement strand
TACCTCGCACAGGGTGTGCTCAGGAGACCAGGGTTATTGTTGTCGAGGATGATATGACAGTATGACAAAGGAAAGAAGAGGCAGGGGTCAGGCTCCCCTGCCCACATCAAGGTACATCTCATCAACATCTGCTGGGGGGGCAGGGCAGTCAAGATCAGAGGAGATTTGGAGCAGGGGTGGGGCTGGAGAGGGGGCTTGGAAAGTGAAGAGGACTTAGATGGACCAGGAAAGGAAGGAGACCAGAGGAAAGAAAGAACTGCAAGGGAGTCCGGCCGTGTGGTGACACACACACCTGTAACCTCAGCTCCTCAGGAGACAGACATTGGGAGGATCATAGTTCCTGGCCAGATCAGGCAAGAAGAAAAAGTTCACAAGACTCCACGTTAATGGAAAAAGCTGAGTGTGGGGGTGCTGCCTGTCACCCCGGCTACTGAGGGAAGTGTAACGCGGGATCGTAGGCCAGGTGCGGGCCCTGTGGAAGAAGCAAGACCTTTCTCAAGATAACCAGTGCAAACAGAACGTCTAGGGGCCTGGCTTAAATTGGTAGAGCACATGGGAAATCCTGAGTTAAACCCCAGTACCGCCAAACCAAAACCATAACAACTGCAGGGAGACCGAGGCCATGGATTTACAGGAGTATAATTGTCCTCTCCACTTCCCAGGGCCCTGCATTCCAGGAGCCTGTTCCAGCAGGCAACCCTCACCCTACCCCCCTGTACTCCGGAAAGATACAAGGAAGGTTCCTGGGAAGGTTACCTTTTTAGAGATAGGGTTTTGGCAGGTGAAAACAAGGTTTTGCTGGATCAGCATGGACCCTCAGACTATAATACCCTAAGTGTCATGGTAAGAGAGAAGGACAGACAGACAGACAGACAGACACACAGGTCTATGTGATGGCAGAGGCAGAGACAAGTTAATTTTTGAGTTAATTGAAGAAGAGGAGTCTCACAGACTTTTCTGTGAGACAGGCTGGCTTTGAACCAGGATTCTCAGATCTCAGCTTTCCGTGTAGCTAAGTTTATCGGCGTGAGCCACAGAGCCCAGCTTCCCACTCCTCTTCCGCACAGCCAGGTGCATGGGAACCCCAGGATATCGGTGGAGACTTTTGCCCTAGGGTGTTCTCAGAGGAGGAAGGCTGGGAACAGAGGGGCATATGTGGAGTACAGACTGCAGAAAGCCAAGACCAGTGGGCAACACCAGGAAGCGGGACCCGCTGAGGGACCCACGGCCCGCAGGCTTCACAGGCAGCGAAGCTCCGCCTAGGCCTTGATTTTGGACTTGTGTCCCCTGGAACATGAGAAAGTGAACTTCCGTTGTATAAAAACAGCCTGTTGTATGGCAAGCTAGGGAGACGCATACAATACAGTCACCCATTGCTGACCTGCTTTCCAAGGGAATCTGGACTTGGGCCCTATTTTATCATTAAGTGCATCCAGTTGGAGAATAAAAGTTGAAGTATATAAGTCAACTCACAGATGTCAGCAGCCACAGCCCAGGAACTGTCATTTGTTCTTTGTGACTTAGACAGGATGGATCAGTCACTGAGCCCTGAGTCAGGGTCTCTGCCACAGTCTGCACTGGGTCCATGCATGCCCCTCTGCTCCCAGCCCCGTTCTGAGAACACCCTAGGTTAGGGTCTCCACCTATGTACTAAATACTTAGGAGACCTAGGCCTGAAGAACCTGGTACAAAGACAGCCCAGGCAGAAAAGTCTACAATATTCTTATTTCCAATTAACTAGCAAAAAGCCAGATGTAGCCGTGTGGCTCAAATGGTAGAGCCCTGAACTAAAAAGCCAAGTGGATCATGAGGTCCAGTACCAGCACAAAAAAACAGACAAACAAGAAAAGTGGGAAGGGTCCGCTACGGGGCTGGTGAGGTGGGTGGGCCACCGAGAAGGAGCCTGGCTCGGTAGGCTTTTGTGGCCCAGGCTCCCAGCTGGGAGACCTCAACTATTCCCATGATGCCCTCAGGTCATGAGGAAGGAGCTGCAGGCCAAGTGAGGGGTGTGGCCAAGGCTGAGGGGGTGTGGCCAAGGCTGAGGGGGTGTGGCCAAGACTGAGGGGTGTGGCCAAGGCTGAGGGGTGTGGCCAAGGCTGAGGGGGTGTGGCCAAGGCTGAGGGGTGTGGCCAAGGCTGAGGGGGTGTGGCAAGGCCTTCAGAGGGCTCTGCTGGGTGGGGCAGGGAGCCTTTTGTGCAGCTTTCTTTGTAGAGCTTTTGGCGGTGCCATCTTGCAGGGTTCCCATAGGGACCGTCCTCAGCAGGGCACTGTTCATGTGGCCAGACAGTGGGAAACGTCCCATCCATCCTCCCAACTCTCTCCTTCACAGGCCACAGAGTCCTTTCCTGGCATCCCTGGCAGCGTGCCCAGCCTCCCCCCCCATGGTGTGTGTGTGTGTGTCATGGGCTGGGTTAGATCAGGAGAGGTTAAAACCTGTACCTCAGCACAACTCAGCTGTAGCAGACCCTCCCTACTCTTCCCCTGCCATCCCCCTCCTCCCCAGCCCTACCTCAGTGTGGGCTCACATCCTAATGGCCTGTGGCAGCATCTTAAGCAAGCCCCTCTGAGGTCCCCAGAGGAAGGGGCTGGCCCCAGGGACTCCTGACTCCTCACCCCATGACGGCTGTCCTCAGCAGGGCAAGGCTGACACCTCCTGCTGGGACCTCACTCGGACCAGCTCCGAGTCTCTGGCCCGAACCGCACCTGCATGGCCCTGTCAGGCCCAGAGGAAATGTGTGCCTCTGTGGAATCACTCTGGTGTCACCTATCAACACTTCAGACACCCATGAGCATTTCTAGAACTTTTTCCCACAGACACATTTGTACCTTACTGTGCATTTGAGCTGTGCATTACTGTGAAAGCAGAACACAGAGACCCAGAGGTTCACTGGCAGAAGGGGTTCATGAGGACATCCCTGTGGGCCGGGCTGGGGACTCACGCTGGTAATCCCAGCTACTTGAGGGGCAGCAATGGGGGTTGGAAGCCAGACCAAGACGAAAAAAAGTTTGAAAGACCATTGGCTGCCAACCATTGGTTTGATCTTTCGGCTTGGTCGTGGTGCATGCCTGTCATGCTAGCAAGGTGGGAAAGCACAAGTAGGAACATCACAATCCAGTTCAGCCCAGGCATAATGTGAGACTGTCTCAAAATAACCAGTAAGAACCTGCAGAACACCTTCCCAGCTGAGTGTAAGACCCTGAGTTCAAATTCTAGTATTGAAAAAAAAATCCCCAAACCCCCTTCATTGTGGTGGCCTGACACCGTGTAAGAACAGAACTGTCATGTGAGATAGAGGGCTAAGCAGAAAGTGCACGGCTACCTGCATAGTGTGATGCCATTGGTATTTCAGAAGAAGGGAAAAGGTTTTATAGATGCAGTGTTCAACCCTAAGGCAACAAAACCTTAGGAAATCTGGATGCCTACAGATCAGCATGCTGGCTGGTCCTGGAGAATGGGGGGGGGGAGAGAGAGGGGGTTCAAGCTTGGTGAATTGTCCAAATCCCAACCTCCAGTCTGGTTGGGGAAAAAGACACAAGAACACAACTGAAACTGAGCTGGACAAGGCCATGAAAGAAGCGCTGAGTGCAAAATGCGAGTGGTATGGAACAGGAGGTGCTCAGGGAAGAGTGGGGGCTGGTGGAAGAGGGGGAGGAGGCCCCAAATGCACCCAGAGCTGAGCCTCCAATCCAGAAAGCAACAAGACCCTGCCCCACGCAGGCGAGGTTCCTAAGTGCCCAGACAGGACCAGGCAGTGACCACAGTAACCCAAGAAGTCTTGGCCAAGGGACTGGCGGGTCAGCCTATTTGGTTTCTTCCAGGAAGATGCCTCACCCCGTCCCCTGCTCTGCTTCAAGCTTATATCGCCTGGAGAATGAACAATGCCTTTGATTCTCCCCGGCCATGGCCAGGCCCAGTGAATAGGCCCAGTGAGTGCCCAGATCCTGCCCCTGGCAGCCACGAAGAACACCAAGCAAGTGGCTCCAGACAGCAGGGAGCCATGAGCTGGTGACTTCACAGGGCCTGGCTAGCTGAGCTGGCCGAGCTGTGCTGAAGAGAAGGGGGAGCAGAAAAGAGGAGGGAGGTGCTGCTGGGTAGGAGCGGGCAATGGCCATGCACAGGTCTGGATTTCAGAAGCCTCAAGCTCTGAGCCTGGTTTGTACTACTAACTAGCTACGGACCCTGGAGCAAAGGTGCCCTGTGCCTCAGTACCAAAAAGGTGGTGGGGCACATGGCTGTGCAGGCGCTCAGTCTCCACCGCAAGAACAAAGTGGCTGGAGACACCACGGCGCCTGCCTTTTCATGCTGGAAGTCTGAAATGACAAGGAAGGAGCGAGGGCTTCATTTGCCATCTCCAAGAGGTCCAGAGAACAGCATTTTTCCAGTTCACACAGGACAGGGGACATTTATATGCTTTTTCCAAGTCAGGGCCTGGGTGCTGTCCTGAGCTTTTTTGTCCAAGGCTAGCATTCTACTGCTTGAGCCACCGCTCCATTGCCTGCTTTTTGGTGATAAGTTGAAGAGTCATAGACATTCCTGGCTTTGATACGAGTAGCTAGGATTACAGGCATGAGCCTCTGGCGCCTGGCCCATTTATATGCTTTTTAAACCACTAAGTATTCATCCCAGGAATGAGGGGCTGGTGTTGCCAGTCTGGGAGCTAATGATGACGGCGACTAAGGGGTCAGGGAGGGTGATGACCAAAGTGCCACAGAAGCAGAGTGACCCGAAGCCCTGCGGAGAGGAAGGGGAGAGGGCTACGACGAGGGATAAGCTGCCGGGTGTACAGGGATCACCCGTGGTGGCAGGAAGCAGGCACAAGGGAGGTGTGGCTGAGCACCAACCACGGAATACGTGCTTGCGTGGACGTCCTCTCTCCAGGGCCACATTCTCTAGTTTTCTGTTTGTTTCCCAGCTGTCCTTCTAGCTTGGTCAACCTCCACTTCTCCTTGCACTGCCCTTCACCCCTGTAGTGTCTGCCCTCTTTGCCACCCAGAGCCCTAGGCACTGTCCTTAGGTGCCACAGCTGCTTGGCTCCCTACCTCTCCTGCAGCTTCTGGTTGGAGATAGGCAGGACAATTATGTGGCTTACTGCCTTCTACCCACCACCCTGCTCTGGCCTTCTGAAATATTTCTTTCCCATGATTCCTCAGGCCTGAGCAGCTGTGGGCTCCTGCCATTGCTTGTTTAAGCTTTGCCCTCCTTTCCCGATTGGTCCTAGAATCCTGCCCTTCCTCTCTGAGAAATTTCTTGAGAGGCCCGGCCCACCTGTTTCCCACTCCAACAGGCGGCACCTGCAGCCTCCCTCCCCCCCCCCCCCCCGCCACCCCTGCTCAGCTGGGCGCAGAGCAACAATCTGAGCCCCACAACCCCACGCCCGGGCATGCCCTTCGGCCCACTGCGGGACCTCGGGTGAGTTCTTCCGGCTCTGCATCTCGGATGGTGATTTGAACATAGGAGCTGCCACGGGCTTTCGGTGGCAATGAAGAGGCAGGAAGGGACGTACCTCAGAACACGAGGGAACACTGTGGTCCCCAGGGGGAGAGAAGGGGAAGGGCTTTGCGGGTCAGGAGGTAGCTGAAGTGCAGCTTGAAGCCCACCTCTGGCCAACTCCAGACCTGTGGTGCCAGTTCTGGTGCCGAGGGGTGAGAAACAGAAATCTCTTTTCTCCGGCAGGTTGCGGGGAGGGGGGGTGGGGGGGTGGGGTCCAAGCTCAGGCTGAAGCTGTTGCCCAGTCTCCTCTAGCCAGGGTCATCCAAGATGCAATATGGGAACCCTTAGGGGGCCCTGGGACAGGTGCTGGTTATCACTTATAAACTGATGGTTTAGATCATTGGAAAAGCTGCAAATTACAAATGCTTGGCCCAAAACCCACACACTAGCTCATGCAACAGCTTGCTCTAGGGTAACTATTGCCTATCATTGACATTCTGGCTGCATGAATTACTTGTGCACTGCTGTGACAAAATATCTGACAGAAACAGCTTGAGAAAATCCCATGGATTCTGGGCTTCTAGTGAGACAAACCTTCCTGGCAGCTGGCGCATGAGAAGGAAGAGGCTGTCTACCTCATGGCAGACAGGAAGCAGACAAGAAGGAATACAGGAAGGGGCGGGGACAAGATAAGAGTCTTCAAGGACACATTCCTAGTTGCCTATTTTCTCCAACTAGACTCCTCCTCCTACCTTTCACCACTTACCAATAATGCCATCAGATTAGGAATCCATCGAGGATTAATCCAGTCACTAGGTCAGAGCCTCATCATCTAATCTCTGCAAACAACTTTCTCAGATACAGCCAGAGGCATGCTTTACTAATCTCCTAGATATTTCTTAATCCAATCAGGCTGATGGTCAAGATTAAGCTCCACACTAGCCAAGGACATTGACTGTCTCTACTGTCCATTGCCAGGTGTCCCATGTGAGGTCAGACATCCTCTTGACTGGGACTTTAATCATTTTCCTTTCTTTCCTTCCACATATGAGTTGCTAGCTCACTCTTCAAGGGTGGAGGTATGGTATAATAACCTGAGTTCAAAGCCCAGCACTGTCAAAGACAACAAAACAAAACAAACCCCCAAACCATTGCTTCTCCATCACTTGGTCTGGCAAGATGAATTCCAGAATTCCATGTCCCAGTCATCCGCCACGTTGTAAGAGCTACAGACTGCAACTCTGGGAGAAGGCCAGACTTCCCAGATTACAGGTCCGAGCCACCAGTGCCTAGCCCGCACTGAGGCCTGACTCGAAGGTCATGCACGCTCACTTGACTTTTTCTGCTCATATCTGGCATTCTACCACTCGAGCCATGCCTCTAGTTTCAGCTTTCTGCTAGTTAATTGGAGATAAGGGTCCCTCGGACTTGTCTGCACAGGTTGGCTCTGAACCTTGATCCTCAGAGTTCAGCTCCTGAACTGCTAGTTTGGGTTTTTTTTGCTAGTACTGCAGTCTGTACTCGGGACCTAATGCTTGCCAAGCCAGAACTCTACCATGTGAGCCATACCACAGCCCATATATGTGTATGCATATATTATTCAGAATAAAACAGAGGGACTGTATTTATTTTATACTTTTTGCAATATCTTTAATATGTTGCTCAATAGAAGACACTAGATGTGTGTGTGTGTGTGTGTGTGCGTGTGTGTGTGTGAGTGTGAGAGAAAGAGAGAGAGAGAGAGAGAGAGAGAGAGAGAGAGAGACGGCACTGACACTTGAAGTGAAGGCCTCAAGCACTTGTTTGTTTTTTTCACTTACAGCTTACGCTCTACTACTTGAGCCACACCTCCACTTTTGGCTTTGGGCTGTGTAAGTAAGACGTAAGTCCCTTGGATTTGTCTGCTCAGGCTGGCTTCGGGCACGAATTCTCACATCTCAGCCTCTACCTGCACCCAGCAACACTGGATTCGTCTATCTGCTTTTGCATTCAAGTTGGCCAGTATTTGGCTTGGGTTGAAATGCATATATATATATATATATATCAAGCCTCATGCAGTTGAAAAGGGGAACCACCAGATTCTCTGAGCGAGTCTTGGGCTGCGGAGGATCCTTGGATCTCTCAGGATGGATGGTCTATCTTGATGACAGCCACCTTTTCCACCTCAGTGGCCCTCACAAGGAGGAGATCAAGAAGAGAAATACAGGCCACTTCCAGCATTATTTTCCTTTCCCTTAACCACATCCTGACACGCCAAGGGTGTACGAAGGCTTGCGTTTGGGTCTCTTGGGCCACATGGACAATTGTAAGCGTAATTACTATCCATTGCTTGATCACACTCCCTGGAGTGTTTGCAGTTCAAGGCACAACAAAAGGTGATCACAACAGAATTCTTAGCATGGTTCAGAGAAAGGAAGGTTTCCACCCCTTCCAAGCCCTGACTGGCAAGAATAAAACTCTTGTAGAGGGAAACCACAGACCTAAATGCCGGCTGCCCTGGCTGCCTCATGGTGAACAGCTTTTCACAGAACACTTTCCGGGCAGCAGGAGCACGTGAGCGGCTGGCACGGCCTAGGAAGCGCTGCTCAGAAGGACTCCCCCGCTACGCCCCCAATCTATGAAGGCTCGCAGGACCACGGGGATATCGGAGTCCAGGAGGTCTCATGTCAGACACACTCACTGGTTTTGCATGAACATCTCTGCGCTCTGGGGCCCGTGGTGGGTACCGCCCGTCAGTGCCTCAGGAACTTGGTAGTCTGCCCAAGACCGTCCTCAGGGAGTTTGGCACCAAGACTCCCAGGGGACTGTCGAGTCTTCGTCCCTGACTGGCCTCAATAAGAGAATCCCCAGGGGCCTGCCTGACGTCAAACTAGAATAGCAAGAAACAGACCCTCCCCATGGATGGGGGTTCCTGGGATGACCTCCACAGAAATCCTAAGCAGGGAGGAGCTGCTGACGCATGAGCATCACCTCACTCCTTTCTCTCCTAGGAATGTGTGACCTTTATCCATGTTCAGAGTTGAGATCAAAAGCAGAGGCCCGCTGGGTGCCAGTGGCTCACACCTGCCATCCCAGTTCCACGGGAAGCTGATCAGGACGATCACAGCTCCAGGCCAACCTGTGCAAACGTCTTCAGGGCTCCCCCTTGCTAGAAGAAGCTGGTGTGGTGGTGCCCATCTCTCATTCCAGGTACCACGGGAAACCCAGAATAGGTGGATCGAGGTCCAACTGAGTGCCCAAACAGGAAGCAAGACCCTATGTCAAAAATAACTTACACAAGCCGGGCGCTGGCGGCTCACGCCTATCATCCTAGCTACTCAGGAGGCTGAGATCTGAGGATCACGATTCAAATCCAGCCCAGGCAGGAAAAGTCCCTGAGACTTTTACCTCCAATAAACCACCAGAAAACCGGAAGTGGTGCTGTGGCTTAAGTGGTAGAGTATTAGCCTTGAGCTGACGAGCTGAGGGACAGTGCCCAGGCCCAGAGTTCAAGCCCCATGACCAACAACATCAAAAAAATAACTAACATAAGAAAGGGCTGACTGCCTGCCCAGCAGTTCAATTCTTAGTACCATCAAAAAAATTCTAAAAACTAAGACAGGGAGCTGGGAATGTGGCTTAGTGGTAGAGTGTTTACTTAGTATGCATGAAACCCTGGGTTCGATTCCTCAGTGCCATATCAACAGAAAGAGCCTGGAGTTTAAGCATAAGACTGGCACAATTAACACACACACACACACACACACACACACACACACACACGAATAGCAGGGAAAGGAGGAGAAAGAAACCTTCTCTAAAATTAGTTATCCATCACAGAGACTCTATTGTTTCTCCCTCTGAGTCACTTTGCTCTCACTTTGTTTTATGCTTCCAAGTACCCTAACGGCAGCATTGTTTCATGATGCAAGCATTGTATGCTTTGCTTGCACTCAGCCTTTGCTGACATTTCCTGTTGCCAGGAGACCTAGTGACCAGTGGAACGCAAGACTGGGCAGGCAGGCCTGCACCGTGCCGCTAGGGCCGCGATGACATCAACTACCTGTTTGTTGACTAAATATTGCCATGGATCTGGCCAACCTTGTGCTACGTCTTCTGAAACTTTCCTCTAACTGGTCATCCACTGAGCTGCAGAACAAGGGCATTGCATTAGAAGATGCTGAGAGAAGGCAGGTGGGGCAAACATATTAAACCTTGGTAGGGTGTCCCACTTAATTTATATTAAGGCATCACGGCATTGTGTGTGTGTGTTGGTGGGGGGTCCTGGGGCTTGATCTCAGGGCTTCGATGCTGTCCTTAGCTATTTCACTCAAGACTGGTGTTCTACTTCTTGAACCACACCTCCAATTCTGGCTTTTTGCTGGTTAGTTGGGGATAAGAGTCTCGCAGATTTCCCCACCCAGGCTGGCTTCAAACAGTGATCCTCAAATCTCAGCCTCCAGAGTAGCCAGGAATGTAGGCATGAGTTATGGGTGTCCAGCTGGCATGATTGCATTTTAATAACAAAGTAATTGTATGCCTTTCTCCCAGTCACCTTGGAGACGTCTGTCTATATTGGGGCCTGTATGTATCCATTGGTTATACACTGTAGCCGCTGTAGCTCCGTTCTCTCCAGTCAGAGGCCAGGGTGCCCTGCTCAGGGCTGAGGTCAGAGACACTGAAGGTTCAGCTCCTGTGCCCATGCATGGCTAGCCAGGAGACCTGGTCCGAGGCCACAGGGCACACCCCTAGCCCCACCAGCCTGGTGGAGGGTGTGGCGCAGGCGTACTTGGCAGGGAGGCAGCTGGACTGGGGCCAGGCTTGTACCCCAGGCACTCCGTGGTGGTCAGGGGTGGTGCTGAGCCAGCTGAGCAGTGGCTGAGTCTTACCGGGAATTTCAGGAGGCCACGGGCTCCCCTTGTGTGCCCAGCCCACGGCCTGCCTGGTGCCCCCTGGATGTCAGATGCCGCTAGATCCTGCCGGCCCTTAGGCAGGCTTGATGTTGAGGTCTGAGCTTTGAGGGCTTCTTGGTCCTTCAATCTCTTGGGACTTAAACTTGGCTTGGGGGGCAGTGTCCTAGTCATGGATGTCCGTGGTCTGGCTCAGGCCAGGCTGGTGACAGATCTTTTCAGAGTTCCTGAATTTTCTCCATTGACCTTTGGGAATTGTCTTCCATTCCCCATGGGAAGGTTTAGCTCAAAACCTTTGTGTCTCATACAATGCAGCCCGACAGACCAAGCAGGGAGAGCCAGAGGCGCGGCGATGGTGGGGCTGCAGGAGCCTATAGTTCCCATCCCCAGCTGGGCTGAAGGACCATGAAGCTCTGCAGATCTGCGTTCCAGGTTCTGGAGTCCTGGATTGGACCTGGGAATGGGGGTGGGGTGGGGAGGCGTATGTTCGAGTATGCTAAGGTTCTCCGGGTGGTTTAAATGCTTACTTGAGGTCTGGAACAATTCCTCTCTTCTCCCCTTCTTATTGTGCAGATAAGCAACATCTGAGATTTCTGGGTCCCCGTCTTCATGGTGCTCTGTCCCAGGGCCTCAGCCTTCTTCTCAAAGCTCCCATTTGCCAGAGAGCCAAATCTCTCTTCTCCTGACTTCCCAGTCCCCATGTTGGTCTCCGACGGTGCTTGCTCTTCCTGCAGCCAAGTGTGGCCCGTGGATACGCTGCCTGCAGCAACCTCGTCCCCGGACACCAGAGTTCAAGTGGTCCCAGCCAGCCCTCGTGCGTTGGCTACTCCTCCGCTGGCCGCGTGGAGACTCGCCTTGAAGTGCTACAAAGCCGCTACCTCTCCCTGCGGAGTCCCCCGCAGCCTGCCCCAGCCTCCACACCACCGCCCGCCACTGCCATCTCTGCCCCAGTGCCCTGGCCGTGGTTTCGAGCTTACTCTCATGTGGTAGGGTTGGGGGCTGTGAGGTCGGTTACAGACGCTTTGACAGTGTTACAGTCTTTTGTACTAGAACTATCCCAAAGTACCTTGGGAAACAGCTAAAGGGTCTTGGAGTGGAAGCAACATGGTGAGCCAGAGGAGAAAACATTCTCACCATGAACACAACCCGGCTTCCTGCGGGGCGCTTCCTCGGGTGGAGGTCCTCAGCCAGCGCAGCCCTGCTTGGTGCTGAGATTGGGAGCAGGAAGGGGCCAAGCTCTGAGATTTCCTGGGCTTTTCTTGTTGAGGTTCTCAGTCTCCTCGTAGGAACTCAGAAAAAAAAAATCGGCCCTGTACCCCCCGTAGCATTCTGTCCCTAGTTGTTCAGCAGCACAGTGGCTTTTGCTATGTCCTATGTGGAAGCAGAAGAGTGAGGCCAGGCGGAAATGTAGGTGTGTGTGGGGGGGGATCCCTGCCAGGGCCGGCTGGGGGTCAGGGTGGGCAAGCGACTCCGCCCTGGGTGGGCCGCCCTGGCCGGCAGAAGATCCATCTTCTCTTCGAGCTCCCCTGGAAGGGGGAGATCCGCCATGAAGCTTCGCTGGGGCAGAGGAAACAACACATGCGCATTCAGAGACTAGTTTGCAACTGGGTGTGGGGGGGGGACCCACAAGTGGCTTTGTGAGGGAGATTCTAGAACAGGCCTTTTCCTGTATAAAATTCACCAATGAAGTGACATCCCAGGACCCATCCTCTGCGGAGTCGCCAATGTGCCCGTGTCCTTTGGTCCTGTGTTGAATGTGACCAGCACAAATAGTTGAGACTAGAGAGAGCCGCTGGCGGTGACGAGAGGGGACGACCTCCTGGGCTGGTCAGCCTCACCCCAGAGTCCTTCCGGCTCAGTATGGGGGAAGGCTGGGAATGAGCCAGGGACGGCTTTCAGCCATTGTCCCCTGCATGTGTCTGAGTCTTTCCAGGTGAGTGGCGATCTAGGGGAACAGGCACACACGCCTGGGTGGGCATGACGGGGTCCTCACCCCACTGCCCTCAGTTTCCCTAGAAGGCCTCACTCAGCCGGGCGGGGAAGACAAGGCTAGGGGCCAGGGGCGCGCCTCCTGAGCGTCCTGCCAGTCCCCCTGCGGCTCACGCTCCAGGGCAGCCAGGCCCCGCTAGGGAGCTGGCTCCGCTGCCCGCCGTGGCCCCGGCAGGCTCTCCTGGGCGCTGGTGACTGCACACATCATCTGGCTCGCGGGGCGCCAGGCCGGGAAGGCGTCCAGCTGTCACCTCTGCCCGCAGCGTGTGTCTATGGCTCTGTCCCAGGCCATCGGCTGTCCACAGTCACACTGGGAGGAAAGGGGGGGTGAGGCACACTGTCACCCCCCCCAGGACAACCACCAACGGGAGGGCTCATTTCACAAGGACAACGACGGCAGGAGTGGGAAAGTCCCTGTCCCCTTCCGTATCTCCTGGACCCACGGCCTTAATGGGCTGGCCGCCGCTCCTCCAGATTGCTGTCGCCTGGAAGTACTGTCACCCTGTGCAGCCAGCAAAGGGAGCGGCCACCAGAAGCTTCCATGGGGAGAGGGGCAGGCCTCCAGCTCTGGTTTCCTCTCTGGTGCTCGCGTCCTGGGTTTCTAGAAGTGGGGGAAGTAGGTATTTTGTTGTTGGTGGCAGGGCCATTGCTGGCCAGATTCTTCTTTGCAAGGCTTTTGCTCCTCTTGGCCATCTGTGTTTGCACACTCCAACACTGTGAAGTGATAGCGTGTCTGGTGTTTCCTGAGTTATCTTTCTTCCTCCAGTTAGCAGAACCTTATCACCTAGGGCTTGTCCCCAAGCCTTCCGCATGGCACAGTGCCTGGCACGCAGCCCCTGTTCAGCAAATGCTGGTGGTGGTCACCACACGCCGTGTTCAGCAACATCACTAATGTTACCAACAGGCTGGACCCACGAGGAATAAACTGGAGGCGTTCAAAATTTAAAACTTCCGCTGCCCAAGAGATACCGTTATGAAAAGGAGCCAGTGCCTCATGCCTGTAATCCTTCCTGCTCAGGAGGCTGAGATCTGAGGATCATGATTTGAAGCCAGTCCAGGCAGTGAGATGCTGATCTCCAGTGAGCCACCAAAAAGCCAGAAGCAGAGCTGTGGCTCAAGTGGTAGAGTTGAGCAAAAAAGCAAAGGGAGGGTGCTTGGGCAGTGAGCTCAAGCCCTAGAACCACACAAAACAGAAATGGCAAGGAGAAAATATTTGAAAATTACACACAGGACAAAAACCTTGTATCCAAAATATCTAAAGAGCTGTTTAATCATGTATGAAAATAGATTAGGAAGCCTATTAAAATAGTTTGAAAAGGGGGAAGGTTGGACAGGAAAGAGTAATGTCATGGTGGTGGCCAAAGTACATTATGTGCGTGGAGAAATCTCACAGCGACATCTCAACACAATAAATAGATGCTAATAAAAAAGGTTACTATTTAACCTTAAAAAAAAAAAAGAAAGACAAGCACGAGCAGGAAAGGCAGCTTAGCTCCCGGAGGAAAGAAGATCTAGGGATGAGAAAGTGAGCAACGAACAGCTGTCCCACGCCATGAATCATTGAAGACATGCAACTTAAAACCACAGTATTGTGAGCCACGCACCTGAGCACCAAGCTCTGGCGAGAATCTGAACAACAGATCTCTGGTGGGAATACAAAATAGTTGGGTCACTTTGGAAGGGCCAAAGAAGGTTCTAGGCATGTAAACATTCACGTATGTCACAACCCCACAAGGCCACACAGGGCGGGGGTGCAAGCCTGCCTTCACACGCACCCTGAATGCCACGCCCCGGCCCTCGTCATGGCTACCCCTTGCTGGGGACCTCACAGGGCTCCTTACATCGTGACACCCCCATAATAAAGAGAGATGTGTGCAAAACACGGGGATCCCGAGTGCATGGCTTTCTCCAGGTGGAGGAAGCCAGATCTCACAGCGACAGCCCACGCCTCTCACTTTCACAACATTCTGCAAAAAGCAGAACTGGAGGAGACAGACGAGGGGGCTGGTGTCTGTGGAGGGGGGGCACGCGGGAACTCTGGGCGTGATGGCGCTGTCTCGTGCATTGATGGTGCTGGGGGTTCTACACCTGTCTGCGTTGATCAGAACTCTCAGAAGTGCCACTGGAAAGTGGACTCTATGTCCAGTGCTCCTCAGCCAGCCCAGTTCTCAGGGAGAGGGTGACTGCCTGCCTTGCAAGTGGTCTTGCATTTTTGTTTTTTTTTTTTAAAGAGGGAAAGTGCTCTGCTCAAGCTGGGGGCTTCTCTCTGCAGTGGGGACCCGCGGGGACCCCAAGCTGCTTCTGTAGGAGACGCCTCTGCACTTCTGTAGATGCCCATTCCAGCCCAGACTCCATAACGACGGTAGCTGGGGAGTTCAACCCTCACGGGAGAGCGATCAGAGCCACCACTGAGGGTGTGTGTGTGTGTGTGTGTGTGTGTGTGTGTGTGTGTGTGTGTGTGTGTGTGTGTGTGTGTGTGTGTGTGTGTGTGTGTGTGGTCTGTGTTTATGTCTGTGTTTCTGTGTGTGATGTGTAAGTCTGTGTGTGCATTTCTCTGTGTCTATATCTGTGTGTGGGGGGGGGTCTGTGTTTATGTCTGTGTTTCTGGGTTTCTGTGTGTGTGGTGTGTGAGTCTGTGTGCATTTCTCTGTGTCTATATCCATGTGTGTGTGTGGTGTGTGTGGTGTCTCTGTGTGTAATGAGGTATGTGGGGTGTGTGTTTCTCTGTGAGTATGTGTGTCTCTGTGTGATGAGTGTGTGTGTGGCATGTGTGTATGTTTCTCTGTGTGTGTGTGTGTGTGTGTGTGTATGGGGTGGATGCATGCCTGGGTGTGAAGTTTAGGGTGTGAGGCCTGGGTGCTGTCACTCGGCCCCTTGGTCTCCTGAGAACAGGCCGCTCTGCCCACCCCGCCTGGTGACTATTAGTGGAGGGGGTGGGGAGAGCTCAGGTCTAGTCTGGGGGTCCTTCCTTCCCTGAAGTGGAGGCTGGGCCAGTGGGAGGTGCAGGCTGCCCCTTGGCTTCGTGCCAGGCTCCTGAGCTTCATCTGCAGTGTCCCTGGATCTGCCATGCACAGTGCTCCAAGGGCAGTGCTCTCCTTCAAGCTGTCTGGCTGTGAGGGCGGCCCGGGCTGCGGAGGGAGGGGCAGGCTCTCTTCTCCAGGGCTCTGGACAGAGGCTGGGAAAGCCCGGCCCTGTCCCACTGCCCAGGTCAGGCCCTGGTGCGGTGGAGGTCGGGGGTGTTAAGGGCCTTAGCCACCCTGCCGGGGACCCCCGGGGGGCTCGGAGGAGTGGAATCCACAGCGTTTGCTCCTTGATGCCGGGGGCTCATTTCACTTAGCACCGTATCTTCAAGGCTTTGCCTAGTGTAACGGGTGTTAGAATTCTTTTTCCTTTTCAGGCCGCCTAATATTCCACAGAACACACGCGCACACACACACACACACACACACACACACACACACACACACACACACACAGCACTTTCTTAAAGGTCTTGCTGGCCAGGTGCCGGTGGCTCACACCTGTAATCCTGGCTACCCAGGAGGCTGAGATCTGAGGATCGTGGTTCAAAGCCAGCCTAGGCAGGAAAAGTCCATGAGACTCATCTCCAAGTAACCATCAGAAAACCAGAAGTGGTGCTGTGGCTCAAGTGGTAGAGCACTAGCCTTGAGCTGAAGAGCTGAGGGACAGCGCCCAGGCCCAGAGTTCAAGCCCCACGATCACCACCACCACCACCAAAAACCCAAAACCAAAAAAAAAAAAAAAAACCAACCAAGGTCTTGCTGGCTTCGCCACTGTGAGGCTATGGCTTGGTCCCTCCTGAGCGATGCCAACTCTTTTTTCTTGTGGTCATGTGCCAAGGACCCGGGCAGGAAACAAGCTGGAGCTGCCACAGAGCGTTTGGTCTTAGCCTGTGCCAGCACTGCCCCTGACCTTCAGGGTGCTGGTCACAGGGCGCAGGGCACAGGGCACAGGGCACAGGACGCGTCAGAAGGGCTGAGGGGAGACCTGGGGTGGGAGGGGGGGGCAGTTGACAGACATTTTTTTCTTCTGCACAGCCAAGGTTCCGAAGTGCTATCTGGGAAGCCCTGCCGAGGGTAATGTGACATTTACATGACACCTGGTGACATGCGGGGGGGAGGGGGGGGAGCCCGGGCCCAGAGCCCAGTCTGATGACTTTGTGTTGTGTCAATTCTGGTCAACTGTTCTCTCGGGTGTGACCACAAACTCCAAGCTCAAGCCGCCGTGGGGACGCTTCCACATTCCTTTCTGGTTCCTTCCAGAGGCCGGCCATGGGGTGGAACCCGAGGCGGCCGGCCCGCTGCCGCCGTGCCAGGACGTGTTGGCAGCAGACAGGCCCTCACTCGCAATATTCTGCCAGCTACAAACTCGCGCTCCATCGCTGAGCCAGAGGCTCACCTACCCCCAAGCCTCAGTCTGACCAGCCGGGAAGTGGACGAGTCTAATCTGAACCAAAGGACGGGACCCCACACCTGGTGGGAGCCGGGAAGTGGACGAGTCTAATCTGAACCAAAGGACGGGACCCCACACCTGGTGGGAGCGTAGCTCGGCCCCAGAACGTGGGTGACGGTGGCAGCCACATCACAGGCCAAGCAGAAGCTGTACGGCGAGAGGCGCCAGCCTTGTTCTCAGCCCAGGCCCTGGCACCCCTGGCCTGCAGGCAGGCAGACCCTGGGCGCCTTCTCCAGGCTAACACTGCAAGAGCAATCCTGGGGTCTCCCAGGTGGAGGAAGCCGCCATCCTGCGAGTCACAGGACGCCAGCTCTTCAGTGACTGACGCTCACTGATGTGGGGCCCAACACTATCGACTTGGGTTGCGTAAGTCTCCAAGGCCCAGGGGTTATCCTCGCCCCAGAGCCTCCTCCCAGAGCCTCCGCGAGCCTGGCAGCCTCTGTTCTAGTTCAACCACTTCCTCCCCTGCCTTCTTTTTTAGTACCAGTCTTGGAGCTTTGCATTCTGGCTTGACTTTCTTGCCCTAGGTCTGGCACTCTACTACTTGAGCCACGCTTCCAGTCTGGCCTTTTGCTAGTTATTAGAGATAGATTCTTTAGGACTTTTCTGTCTGGACTGGCTTCAAACCACAATCCTTCCACTCTTAGCTTTCTAAGTAGCTAGGATTACAGGCATGAGCCACGATGCCAGGCCTCCTCCCGTTCCCTTAACATGCACAGCCTGACTCTGACACGAGGCATCAGAGCCTTGCTGAGCACCACCACGCAGCAGCCTAGGCGAGGGGCAGGCAGGCTTTTGGGGTGTTTTCATAACACCACAATTGGTTCTGGTTGGCCTCTTCCTTCCCGTCCCCAGCTGATTTCAGCACTGCGTGGCTGTGGTCCTGGCTGGGGCCTCTGGACCACAGCGGCTCTGAATACAAATGCTGAGTGATCTCAATTCTCCCTCCCTAGCCACACCCGCGCTCTTCAAAAAGCAGCCACGGGCCGTGTGTGGCTGTTTAGATTGGGTTTTTTTGGGGTCGGTTGTGGGTCTAGAACTCTGGGCCTGGGCGCTGTCCCTCAGCTCTTCAGCTCAAGGCCAGTGTTCTACCACTTGAGCCACAGCGCCACTTCTGGTTTTCTGGTGGCTTACTGGAGATAAGAGTCTCATGGACTTTCCTGCCCGGGCTGGCTTTGAACCATGATCCTCAGATCACAGCTTCCTAAGTAGCTAGGATGACAAGCGTGAGCCTCTGGGGCCCAGCTAGCTATTTAGATTGAACACAAAATAGAAACCAATGAAACAAAAAACCTTCAAACCAACCATCCACACCACTGCAGACAAGACGGCGTGGAGACAGGTCACACCGCATCACTACACCAATGCAGCGTCGGTACAGGGAATCCTGGACGCAGACCCCCGGGGGAGGGGGCCGTACAAAGTGGGCGTGAGCCAGCTGCTGTATGCCAAGGAGGAGCAGAGGCTGCTGGGAGCGGTCACCGGGGCAGGCCCAGCCTCCGCAGGAACTGACCTGAGGCTTTGATCCCAGGCCCCTGGTCCCAGCGCCGGCCTTGGGGTGAGGACAGCGCTGCTGTTTCCCTCCACCCTGTCCGGGCGCTTTGCCACGGCGGCCCTAGGCACCCACACAGCTGCCACGCGGCGCAGCATCCCATTGGATGGCTCCCAGGGTGCCTTGGTGAGAAAGCAAACAGCTGGATTTGCGCAGAAGGCTGCTGTGTCCGTCTAAGCTCACGTCACCTAGTCTTTATATCCTTTATATAGAGACTTTCAAAAGAGCATGGGGCTGGGCACCATGGCTCCTGCCTGCAATCCCAGCTGCCCAGGAGGCTGAGATTGGAGGATTGTGGGACAGGAAAGTCCATCATACTTGTATCTCCAATGAACCAGCAAAAAAGAGCTAGAAGTGGAGCTGTGGCTGGGGTAGAGCCAACCAGCCTGAGCCAATCCAGTGAAGCAAGAGCATGAGGCTCTGAGTTCAAGCTCCAGGGACCAGAGGCTGCCTACACTCACATACACGCCCACACACGCATGCGCGTGCACACACAGCACTGGGACCTTGTCAAAGAGAAACCAAAAGGCATTTAGAGATGCTTCTCCATGGCACTGGACAGTCGAGTTGGACACAGAGGCCCACGTGTGCATGGGTGTTGATGGGAGGTAGGCCGGGGTTGGGGCCACACAAAACCTGAGAACCTCATCTGCAGAGCCTCTTGCCCCCCCACCCCCGTCCCCAGTCTTCCATCTGCTCATCTTCCTTGTGTTTTATGCATGCTGGCCTCGTCCTTCTGCTGGCATGGTGTCAGGCCTCTGCCAAGTCCACGCTGCGCACAGGTCCCTGAGGCTGTGAGGTCTAACACTCACTTAATAATTCACCCCGACAGGTCCCATTCCCTGGGGAAGGATCCCAAGGGAGGGCGCTCTGCAGAGGAAGGCCGGTCAGCGGCTGCATCATATCACATCAGAGGCCCTTAGGGTAGCAGAGTTGGGATGGTTCTTTTTTTTTTTAATCTTGGTGCCAATCCCAGGGCTTGAACTCAGGGCCTGGGCATTCTTGTGTTTTTTTTGTTGTTGTTGTTGTTGTTGTTGTTCGTTTTCCTCAAGGCTAGTGCCTTACCCCTTGAGACACGTCTTCACTACCAGGTTTTCAGTGGTTAACTGGAGATGAATCAGACATAACTGCCCAAGCTGGTTTTGAACTTCGATCCTCAGATTGAAGGATGACAGGTGTGAACCACAGTGTTTTGATGAAAGGAGTGGGGGACGATGGAAGGAGAGGACCTGAGCTCAGTGGGCTACAGATCCTGGGTGCCTAAAACCAGGAGTTATCCCCAGAGAATGTGAATAAAGCAAAAACAAACACCCAAATTAGCCTGAATAAGGGCACCGTTTCGATTCCGGAGATCCTTGGGCAGCAGGGCTCCTGCCACCTCTCCGGGGACCCCTCCTGCTGTGCGGACCAACTCCCTAACAGCACCTCACCTGCGCCTCCCTTCCCACCCCCGTCGCCTCCTGTGGCTGAGACGCCTCCTCTGTCTTCTGAGAAGGGAAGAACGGCAAGGTGGACGCCTGCCATCACGCATGATGCTCGTGAAGAGACGGAAGTGGCTCCGAGCAAGAACATCTGCTTTCAGAACCCCCCTGGCTGCTTCCTGGGGGGCATGCAATGGATCTCACCAGCCGGCCAACGAACGGGTGTCACCTACAACTCCCACTCCACCCCGCGCCTCACCCCTCCCGGTGTCTTCTGCTCCTAGCTCTGGCCGCAGGACTGGCGGGCTGCCCGCTCCCCTCTGCGGCTGAAGGGAGCCCAGCACACTCTCCCTGCCTACACGCACGGAAACGCACACATCCTCCGGTACAGACTGTGAGTGGACGCACGGACAGATCTAAGCAAGAGACTGGCTGCCTTCAGGTTCTTTGCGGCCACTCCCTGGGGCCAAGATCATCACCCGAAAGATTCCAACACATGAGCTTTGCCTTCTTTCCAGTCCCCCCCCCCTTTTGGAGTAGGGAAGGGAGGGAGACACTGTGGTTTAAACTCCAGGCCTGTATATCCTAGGCAGACACACTCCTGATGAAATACACCTCCAGGTCTGTTTTCCATTGGCTGTGTTTTTGGGAGGTCTTACTTCCATCCCAAGGCATGCCTGGATTGTGATCCGGCTACTGTGAGGCTTCCTGTCATTGCTGGGATGACAGGTGTGTACTCCCACACTCAACATCTTTCTATTCTGCTCAGGCTGGCTTCAAACTGCGATCCTCACATATGTGGCCATCAAATATCCATTATACAAATTCAGCACTGTGCCAGGCACAGTGGTTCATGCCTACAATCCCAGCTACTCAGGAGGTTAAGATCAGAGGATCTCAATCCAAAGCCAGCCAGGGAAACAAAATCCGTGAATGATCTCCAATTCATCAGCAAAAAAAAGCTGAACATGGAGCTCTGTCTGACTCAAGTGGTAGAGTTACAACCTTGATTGAAAAAGCTAGGGCTCAATGTCTCGGCCCTGAGTTCAAGAAGCCTCAGTACTGGCACAAGAAAGGGAAAGAAAAAAGAAGTTAACCATGGTGGGTTGATTATTTCCACTGCCAGAAAAGCAATGGGCAGTTTCTGCTTTCAGCTTGCTTTTATTTGACGTATTTATTCTGCCCCAAAGACACCGCAGGTGGGAGGGGCCTAAGTAGGCATGCGTAGGACCCGTGCAGTATGCTGATTGGTCTACACGTACCCGCTCGGCAGGCCTTTACCACCCTCCTTGAGCTCAGGATGTCCAGGCTGGGGACTGGAAGTGGGCATTGCCCAGGCAAGGGACGTCAGTCATCAGCGGCCTGGGTTTTGAATCCAAGTGTTTCAACAATGCGGAAGCCTATGCTTTAGTGGTGAGATGATGACTCCGACCCGCGGCCACCAGCCCTGCCGTCGCAGCCTTGGCAACAGGAAACACGCTGTGGTGTGTCCGTGCGACCCCATCCTAGCTGACCTGGTGTCTCGGTCACGGGCAGCGTTCTGAGGAAATGCGAGGGTGAGCGATCGGGCCAAACCGAGAGCCATGCAGCGCAGGCAGAGCACAGGCGCCAGCGTCGGAGGCGCAGGTGTTTGAGTGTCTGCTGAGAGGCTTTGAGAACCCCTCCGATCCTACCACAGCTAGCTGGGGCCGGGGGCACCCCGTGCAGCCTACTGATAAGAGAAAGAAAGCCTAATTCCTTCCGAGCCACACCAAGAAAACATGGGGTGATCATGTTTGTTCCTTTGCTCAGTCGGGTTGTCTCACATACTCAAACATACACACACACATACACACACGGATGGAAGTCAACTCTGCCAGGAAATGTGGCTGGAAAGACCTAAGTCCTAGATAGCACTAGTCAGGCAGGTTGAACATACAGCCTCATCTCTCTAGAAACATCTGTCCACCTGTCACACAAGGCAGGGCTTGGGGACAGGACAGTGGCAGGGCTGGATGTCTTCCTCCTGAGTAGTGAGGATTACACTGGCACCCAGTTTCTTTCTTTCTTTTTTTTTGGGGGGTCAGTCGTAGGGCTTGAACTCGGCCTGGGCGCTGTCCCTCAGCTCTTCAGCTCAAGGCGAGCGCTCTACCACTTGAGCCACAGTGCCACTTCTGGTTTTTGAGTGGTTTATTGGAATAATAGTCTCACAGGGACTTTTCTACTTGGGCTGGCTTTGAACTGCGATCCTCAGGTGTCGGCCTCCTGAGTAGCTAGGATGGCAGGCGTGAGCCTCCGGGGCCCCGCTAGTTTTTAAATTTTTATTAATATGGGACGTGGCTATGTTCAGCCGAAGCCACAGGCGGCTGTCGGGGAAACCCAGACTTCTTAGGAAGACACGAGAGAGCACCTGCTCGTCCACGCTCCGCTCCCACATCCAGGACTCGAATTCCTTTGTCCTCCCCGTCAGGTGTCCAGGTTCTCGGGTCCCCACAGGAGGAAGCGCCATGGGGAGATTGTGCTGCGGTGCTCGCCCCGAGTGGCACACATCCACGAAGTGTCCTGCCGGGGCTGGCCTCCAGGGGCTGGCCTCCACGGGGGCCTCCGTGGCCAGCATTGATGCAGGACTGCTCCATTTGACCTTCTTACCCCCTGGACCTCCCAAGCTCAGTGGGACCCCCGGGGCCGGGGGGGGGGGGGAGGTCTCCTGCTTTCCAGGGTAAAGGGGAAGTGAGCTACGCGGGCTGTGCAGGACCCTGCCACACATGCCTTCGCGTGAAAGGCCTGCTAGCAGCCACCAACACTTGAGTGTGACGTGCCAGAGGCCTCGGCGGGCGGGTGACAGCGCTGCCATCCCAGCCTCCTCCCAGGCGGGACATCTGGCTCAGAGTCCAGGGTCACAGCCCCGCCCCTTCCTGCCTTCACCCTGAGCCCTGAGGGAGGAATCTGCTCAGCGACCTCTTCGAGGGGGCTGTGGTCTCGCCCACCTTCTCTAGAAGCCAGAGGCGTGAGAGGGTCAGGCCAGAGCCAAGTCCCAGCAGGAAACGCAGGTCCCCACCAGAACCCCCCTCCCCACCCCAGCCTCGGGAAGGCTCCATTTCCAAGTCAACTGTGGTTTTCTAGAACTTCAAGCTGGAATCTTCTGTCTGTCTTCCAGGGAATGTGCTCAGAAGAGAGGTGCCAGCGGTCTGGGGTGTCCTCAGACAGGAAGTCAGCAGCCGCAGCCCCCCCCTCCCCCAGGCAAAGCTCCACGGGGAACGCTCCCCAGCAGCCTCTGGCTGAACTGGCTCTGCCAGTTGCTACTGCCCCTCGTGGCTCCAGGAAGCCCGCACCAGCTCCAGTGGCCTCCACCAGGAGGGTTTCAGGCCTTCACTGCCTCACTAACGCCGGCTTCCTACCACCCTGCCCGGTCCCAGGCCTGAAGGCTCCAGGTGCTCAGCGCCTCAGGGCCTTTGCACTTGCTGTTCTCCCCTCCCCAAACATCCCAGACCCCTCCTGTGTTTGCACCATTGCTTGGGCTCCCTTTCTTAAAGCCAGGTCTCTATAAACAACCAGGGCTCCACTCCTCTCCCACACCCAACACAGGCGGATGGGTGAGCCATCAACCCTGCTCTGCTCTTCTCACAGCAAAGAAACTGTCAGCAAACCTGTAACAGTGCTAGCACAGAGCATGGACAGCTAGGTGTACTGTGCTCATGGTGCTAGGTAAGGAGTACTGACCGGGCACTGAAAGTGCTAGGCGTATGGTATTGACAGTACTAGGTGTACTGTGGTAGGTGGACTGTCGTGGGTATACTCTGCTCACAGTACCAGGTGTGCTGTGCCCACAGTACTAGGATCACTCTGCTCACAGTACCAGGTGTGCTGTCCTCATGGTACTCGGTGCTGAGGCAGTAGTTACAAGCGTGAGCACTTTGGAAAGTGTCCAGTGAGCTGATACTGCAGGGGATGCACACGCTGCCCTCTCGAACCCTGGCTCCTCAGAGCCCCAAGAAGGAAGGGGCTGCACAGAGCACCCCTCTTCTAGGTGGCGAACTGAGGCACAGGGGGACTGAGAAGCCTGCGGAGGTTTAATCCACCTTTGTCCGGTGACAGAGTGGACATGTGGGCCGTGAGTGGACGAGCGGGCCGCGGGCTGGGACTGCTCCGTGGACAGCCCTGGCCTGTGGAGCCGCCAGCCGGTCTGGCCTCCAGGAATCACGGGGCGCCCTCCAGCCTGGAAATCCTCGCACCCAGGACCCACCGCCCCTGCCCACACCGGTGCCAGTGCACCGGGCCACGGGACTGGCTGTGGCACCAGCAGGTAGAAGGCCCCGTTCTGAGGTTGGCGGACCTGGCAGCAGCCCACGCTTCTTGGTGCTGGGCCGGGAGGGATGTCACTTCTCAGGTGACAGAGCAGCTGTGCCGATCAGATCGAGTGTCAGGTGTGATGTCTGGAGGTGGTGGCGCTGAGTGTCACCTAAGTGTCACGTGGTGTAATGTGACCCGATAGCTGGGCCCAGCCCAACCCTCCCGTGCCCTCCTGGCTATTTCCTGATGCTCCCTGCGCCAGGGCTGGCAGGCCCCCTCTCCTGTGACGGGAGAACCCACGACAGCTCTCCTCTCCTAATGGCTCCATGCTCAGCCCCAGGGGGCTTCGCGGTGACCACAGGGCCAGTCGGGCCAGTCCTCATTCTGCTTCTCTTCCCATGAATGCAGCTCAACTTCTCTTGTTGGCCCCATGATGAGCTGACACCCGTGCAGAGCCACTGAGGACAGGAAGCTCCCGAGGCCTGACCTGACCCATGACCCATGACCCACAACCCACGAGCTCTAGGGTTCAGGAGCCAGGACAGAGCTGGGTGCGGTGGCTCATGCCTGTCATCCCAGCTACTCAGGAGGCTGAGATCTGAGGATCGTGTTTAAAGCCAGCCCAGGCAGGAAAGGCCGTGAGACTCCAATTCACCACCAAAAAACTGGAAGTGAAGGTGTGGCTCAAGTAGTAGAGTGCCAGCCTTGAGCTAAAAAGCTAAGGGAGAGCATAGGACTCCGAGCTCAAGCCCCAGTACTGAAAAAAAAAATCCAGTGAGGACCAGGTAAAGTTTGGTGCCTGATACCAAATGTGCCCTGTCCCCTGGCATGCGGCTGGCAGAGGAGGACCAGGAAGACAGACCAGTCCTCCACCCTGGTGTCAGCAGCGCTCTGGCGGGGACGCACACACGGCTCCAGTTTCCAGAGCAGTGCAAATCTGCTCCTGCCTGGGCCTCTCCATCGCTCATTTGCATACAGGATACAGGCAGCGCCATCCCAGCAGGCAAAGCAGACCACACACCCGGAGCGCAGGGTATGCTGGGAGAGTGGCTGTGCAGCAAAGCAGAAGGCGGGGCCTTCTGCTGGCCTGGGGTCTCTGCCTGGGCGCTGAACCAGTTTCTTATCCTCCTGTCTCTTGGGGGCAGATGACAGAATGTGTCACACACACACACACACACACACACACACACACACACACACACACACACACACACACACACACACACACACACACACACACACACACACACACACACACACACACACACACACACACACACACACGGAGAAGGAAAATTCAAAGGCAAAAAAAATCCCAGAAGGGCCCAGGGCCAGTGAGGAAGAATTCAGAGGCTGACATCTTAGAAATTAGATATGCTGGTTTGCAAACCTAAATCCCTTGAAGTGGCTGCAGGGAATGGAAGAAATTATGCACTTTGTTATCTTACGCTCAGGTTTCCCTGGGCAGATCCCCTTGTATAATGCTGGGCTTGGAGATGCACCTCGGCTGCCAGCCAGGCTGGAGTCAGCTTTCCAAGGCCAAGGGTAGTATGCTCCTATGTCTGTGGAGCTGGATTGCTTTTGTGTGTGAAAGAGGTGTTTTAGTTTTCGTTAGTGCTGGTCTTGGGGCTTGAACTCACAGTCAGAGCTCTGTCCCTTAGCTTTTTTTTCTTTTTTTAATGCAAGGCTGGTGCTCTACCACCTGAGCCACATTCCCACTCACTTCTGGCTTTTTATTAGTTAACTGGAGTCTCTCTCCAATTTGTCTGCCCAGGCAGGCTTTGAGCCTAGATCCTCAGCTCTCAGCCTCCTGAGTAGCTAAGATTATAGGTGCCAACTAGCAGCGTCTGGCTTGAGTCTAGAATAGCTTAAACTCAGGAAGATAACTAACTTCCCCTTTCCTTTCACTTAGCACCAACACTACCCACTGGTGAAGGTGGTCCTTAAGCATGGCCTCCACAGCATGGGTACAGAAAGCTCTTAAGTCTCGTGGAACATGAAGCTACCTGGCTTCCCTCTAGACCAAGAATAACACAACTGAGGCCTCAGGTCTGAGGATGTGTCCTTTCCCCACCCACTGTTCTAAGGGTTCTGAGTGTGCACCATGGGCTTCCCAGTGGGGTCAGAGATGTCTAGCTGGGGCCCTCAACCCTGTCCTTGAATATCTGGGTGACTGAACATGTCTTTTCTGTCTTCCCAGATTAAGACACTAGAAAATGGATAACCTAGGGCTGTGGAGACCAAGTCTGTCATCCTAGGTACTTGGGAAGAAAAAAAAAAAACGAAAAATCACAGTTCAAGACCAGCCCAGGCACTAAGGAGTTGATGAGGTGGTCACCAACGGCTCACGCCTTTAATCCTAGCTACTCAGGAGGCTGTGATCTGAGTCCATAGTTCAGCCCTGATCAGAAAGTTTGTGAGACTCTGATCTCTAGTTAGCCAGCAGAAAGGCCAGAAGTGGAGCTGTGGCTCAAGTGGTAGAGTGCTAGCCTTGAGCAAAAGAACCTCAGGGACAGTACCTAGGCCCTGAGTTCAAGCCCCAGGACTGGAAAATAAAATAAAAATAACCAAATACGATCTGAGGTATGGGGGGAACATCTGCTAAGCAAGTGTGAGCCCCTAAGTTCATACTTCAGTACCAATGTGTGTGTATGTGTGTGTGTGTGTGAGAGAGAGAGAGAGGGGGGGGGGAGGGGAGGGAGGGAGAGGAGATTGGTCATTGATGAGTTACTCAAAAAACTGTAATTGTATGGCTCGAGAATTTGAGGCACACCCAAAACTCCATTCAAGGTGACCTGGGCCAAGAAAAAAGTTGCTGCATGTGTCTGCCACTCGGTCACTTGAGCTACAGCTCCGCTTCCAGCTTTCTGGTGGTTAATTGTGGAGATAAGAGTCTTGTGGACTTTCTTACCCCAGCTGGCTTTGAACTATGATCCTCAGATCTCAGCCTCCTGAGTAGCTAGGATCACAGGCGTGAGCCACCAGCCCCGGCATCTTTTATACCTTCCTGATACTTAGCTTCCACAGGCAGAGGGGGCTCTGACGCAAGAGTTCCCTAGAGACTGCCTTCCGTAGTCTCCCTCCCGTCCCCAAAGTGAGGCCTGCCCTACGGGACCTAGACTGATGGTTACTAGGGCTGACTCAGTCCCTGACACACGGAGGCAGGCACCACGCAGGCTTCCAGACAAATGTGGCTGACATTGTTGGAGCTGTCAGAACAACACTGGCAGGATGTCTTCCCCCCTCCCTCCCCCCATCTATTTTCTCATACTTCTAGAAGCTAGAAAGCCCGAGATGGAAGCATCAGTGTGATGTGACTGGAGTCCGGGGGGAGTCTTTGCCCTGGCTTGCGCGGTGACTACAGTTTCACTAGGGGATGAAGGCATCAACTGGGGAATTTCAGGACAGACTTCAGCTACAGATGGTGGAGGTGGCGGGGCGCATGGGTTGTGGGGTCTCAAAATCTCAGTCTCAGCCTAGGGACAGGGCCCTGGCCTTCCTGTCTCTCAGGATGGAATCTGATCTTGAAAACCAACAACAAAAGCACTACTGAAGATGCGCACCAGGCCGGCGATGTCTGGCGAAGGCACAGTCCGGGAGTACCCGGGGATGCCCCCCTCCCCAGCCCTCCCCAGCAGGGTGGAGCGGGGTGCATGGGTCAGAGGGCCTAGACAGAGTCTGCACGCATGGTGCCCAGGAACGGGCCTTGACTTAAGCCTTTGCCCAGTTCTGGCCCTGGCTGGCTGTGTCCTGTTTCTCCAGCCACAGCCAGTTCCCCGCGTTCGCTCCACGTCTGCCCAGCTGTTCACGCACCGGCCGCTCTGCACCCACGTCCTTTCCTGCCTGCTGCCCCATTGCTTGGGATTTTCTAGAACTGCTCTGCGTTTAGGGCTGAAATCCAGACAACAAGGTGGAGCTTAAGGTGGAGGCTGGGGCACAGTGCAGGGCATGGCACGGGGCGGGGTGTAGTGGGGCAGTGGTACGGGGCGCAGTGCGGGGCGCGGTACAGGGCACGGCGCAGTGCAGGACAGTGCAGGGTGCGGGGCGGAGGGCGGGGCGCAGTGCGGGGTGTAGTGGGGCGGGGCGTGGGGCGGGGCGCAGTGCGGGGTGTAGTGGGGCGCGGTGTGGGGCGCGGTGCGGGGTGCAGTGCGGGGTGTAGTGGGGTGCAGTGCGGGGTGCAGTGCGGGGTGTAGTGGGGCGCAGTGTGGGGTGCAGTGCAGGGTGTAGTGGGGCGCGGTGCGGGGTGCAGTGTGGGGTGTAGTGGGGCGCGGTGCGGGGTGCAGTGCGGGGTGTAGTGGGGCGCAGTGTGGGGTGCAGTGTGGGGTGTAGTGGGGCGCAGTGTGGGGTGCAGTGTGGGGTGTAGTGGGGCGCGGTGTGGGGTGCAGTGTGGGGTGTAGTGGGGCGCAGTGTGGGGTGCAGTGTGGGGTGTAGTGGGGCGCAGTGTGGGGTGCAGTGTGGGGTGCAGTGCGGGGTGTAGTGGGGTGCAGTGCGGGGTGTAGTGGGGCGCGGTGTGGGGGCGCAGTGCGGGGTGTGGTGCAGGGTGTAGTGGGGCGCGGTGCGGGGTGTGGTGCAGGGCACAGTGCAGGGTGTAGTGGGGCGCGGTGCGGGGTGCAGTGCGGGGTGTAGTGGGGCGCGGTGTGGGGTGCAGTGCGGGGTGTAGTGGGGCGCGGTGTGGGGTGCAGTGCGGGGTGTAGTGGGGCGCGGTGCGGGGTGCAGTGCGGGGTGTAGTGGGGTGTGATGCAGGGCACAGTGCAGGGTGTAGTGGGGCGCAGTGCGGGGTGTGGTGCAGGGCACAGTGCAGGGTGTAGTGGGGCGCAGTGCGGGGTGTGGTGCAGGGCACAGTGCGGGGTGTAGTGGGGCGCAGTGCGGGGTGCAGTGCGGGGTGTAGTGGGGCGCGGTGCGGGGTGCAGTGCGGGGTGTAGTGGGGTGTGATGCAGGGCACAGTGCAGGGTGTAGTGGGGCGCAGTGTGGGGCGCGGTGCGGGGTGCAGTGCGGGGTGTAGTGGGGCGCAGTGCGGGGTGTGGTGCAGGGCACAGTGCGGGGTGTAGTGGGGCGCGGTGAGGGGTGCAGTGCAGGGTGTAGTGGGGCGCGGTGTGGGGTGCAGTGCGGGGTGTAGTGGGGCGCGGTGCGGGGTGCAGTGCGGGGTGTAGTGGGGCGCGGTGCGGGGTGCAGTGCGGGGTGTAGTGGGGCGCGGTGTGGGGCGCGGTGCGGGGTGCAGTGTGGGGTGTAGTGGGGCGCGGTGTGGGGTGCAGTGCGGGGTGTAGTGGGGCGCAGTGCGGGGTGTGGTGCAGGGCACAGTGCAGGGTGTAGTGGGGCGCAGTGCGGGGTGTGGTGCAGGGCACAGTGCAGGGTGTAGTGGGGCGCGGTGCGGGGTGCAGTGCGGGGTGTAGTGGGGCGCGGTGCGGGGTGCAGTGCGGGGTGTAGTGGGGCACGGTGTGGGGCGCGGTGCGGGGTGCAGTGCGGGGCGCAGAGCAGGGTGTAGTGGGGCTGGGGTGGCAGCGCACCGGGCTTCCTCCTGTGGAGGGGAACGGAGCTGCTGATGGCGCCTCGGGCCTGCCCTGTGGCAGCCCGCACTGCCTGCAGCTCCAGCTGCCAGGCTGCTCTGAGATCTGAATCCCAACCTCCTCGTCTGAAAGGGGCGTTTGGCTTCTAGAACTCAAATGTCATCTCAGCCACAGAGTGCACCTAGCTTGCCAGTACGGAGTGGAGAGTCTCTCGAAGGTGTTAGTGGCCAACCATTCTTCTCCCGCCCATGTCCCAGGGTCCAGGGTAACCATCCAAGCACTTCCCATCCAAGCGGATTCCCTTCCCACCCCACGCGGCCATCTCCTCCCTGAAGCCTTCCCTGCCGGCCCCTTCCCACACCAGCACCAGCTCAGAACCCCTGGAGCGTTGTTGTGTCTGCACAGGGCTGGCGGCAGCTCCCTGGTCCTGGCAGTGAAGGGGTGGGGCCTGGCAGGTGCTGACCCTGGCACTTGGATCTTAGAGCTAGTTCCCTCCCCCTCCCCCCTCCCCCAGAGCCGCTCCAGGCCAGGCTGCAGACCTGGTCTGACAGAGACCTTGCTGGCTTGGGGAAGGACTTCAGCACAGGGCAGGTGGAGCTGCCAGGGCACCCCTCCTATAGAGCCCATCTCGGGGGACGCTGTCTGTCTTCTACAACCTCCTTCCCTTACATAGGGATCAAGAATGGCGATCAAGGATTGGCCCTGACGGAGACAGGTCAATCACAGAAGGCCACGTGTCGGATGGCTCCGTTTCTATGAAGCATCAGGAACAGCTATGGCCAAGCCACAGACACAGAAAGCTTAGAGGCTGCAGGGGTGGGGGACCAGGATGGGAGGAAGTGGGGGAGACACCTAAGGACCATGGGGTTTTTCCTTAGTGTGATGAAGCTTTCTAAAAGGACCGTGGAGGCAGACACACGCACAGCTCTACGAATACACGGAACACCAGTGCGTGAGCATGGGGAGCGGGTGATCGTGCGGTGCGTCCGTCGTGTGTCGACACGCTCAAGCCCCATGCTCTTCATGAGGATAGAGGCGGGCCTGGCATGTTGGGGGGGGCAGGGACTGGGAAGATCTTGGCTCAGCGCCACATTCCAGCCACGATGACCAGTGCCGCTGAGCCAGCCAGGTCCCTCCAGCAAAATGGAAGGGGGGGGGTGAACGGCACCCTTGGAGTGCCATGCGTTCGCAGGTGGATGGAGCTGCGCTCCTCTGCTGTCCTTCCACACGCATTCCGGCACCCGTGGGAGCCAGGGACTCTCCCAGGCAGGAAATGAAACTAAAGATTGCATCCGAGGGGGTAGATGGGTAAACTAAGGACAAAGACCCCTTGCATGGGAAGGATTTCCGCTGGAGAGCCTCAGGCGGCTGGAGGGGGAGGAAGGGGCCTCCGCACTGGGTGGGACAGGTGCCAGCGGGGCTGGCGGCGACTGACAGGGCTGGCAGCTGAGGCCCAGGGCATGGTGTCCAGCCTTGGTGTCCAGGCTGATCACCTCAGCCACCCAAGAGCGGGAGCCACAGGTGTTCTGCAATGTCACAACATTTCTTAAATCAGAAGCAGAGAATGGCCGGCAGCTCCACCAGCAGATGCCTGGATGAAACGTTATCTCGCTGGCCTGCTTGGCAAAGTTGTCAGGATCAAAATGGAGTTGCTTATGTCAATCCCTAGCCAAACAACACTGACAAGGAAAGAAAGATGGACGATGATGAAAGAGGAGATCTCCTGATAACAAGAACCATCACAAGAGACTGCCGGACCCACAGCCCTGCACAAAACCACCGCCGCCGGTCAGGGAAAGGACATCTGTGGCAACATGCACCCAGACACTGCCTGCTCCATCTCTGACTCACGCCACCTCTGTCAGCATTCCTGTAAGCCAGGATCAGTGTTTCAAAATGCCAGATAACACTCCTCTTTATGTTGCCTTGGGAAAGCTCCCGAGATTCAGCCTCCTGGAGTACAGGTTAGTGTGGACCACGTGTTTCTTTTGTTCTCTGTTCCTAAGAAAACATTCATCTTGGGAGACTCTCGCTGGTGTATGCAGGCTTACGAGGTTACAACGCTGTAAAAAGCACGTAAAATATGCAAACAATACACAAAATAAATAAGACACTTGTGGGCGCCTGGGGGATCTTTGAAAAACTACATAAGGGGCTCCTTACCTCCTTACCTAACAGAGGGACTGGGCTTCAGACAGGAGAGAGCCCTACCGTGAGATCTCTGATCACACACAGCTGTGACCTGCAGCCCGGGGCTCCAGGACTCTCTCAACCCCCACTGCAGCCTGTGGCCTGAGAGACTGTGCTGCAAGAAGTCTAACTTAGAATCTGCTGTTCTGAAAAGCACTGACTCTTCACGTGGGGCCACAGAGTAACTGAACGCAGCAGGACAGCGTGCCAGCCCCGCCTCCACCTGCCCATCTCCCACACACCCGCTCCCAGGCATTCACCCGAGCTCTGGAAAGGACAGGACGGGTGTGTAAGTAGGAATAGCAGAGGCTCAGGAAATAGAGCCCCCTCAAGTGGGGATGATGGGCAGTGGGGGACCCATCTCATGGACTGCGCCCTTCAAGCAACGACAGCATTAACAGCTTCCCTGGAGCCAAGCAATAGCCACTGACCAGGACTGACTTATTGTTACGTACACCCCTCCTCCCAGTGAAGCTGAAGCTCATGCCCCGAAGATGGCCGCATAAACACCCTCCTTCCTCGGCCCTTCCCACCATGCATCTCTCCATCCTTCCTCGGCCCTTCCCACCATGCATCTCTCCATCCTTCCTCGGCCCTTCCCACCATGCATCTCTCCATCCTTCCTCGGCCCTTCCCACCATGCATCTCTCCATCCTTCCTCCGCCCTTCCCACCATGCATCTCTCCATCCTTCCTCGGCTCTTCCCACCATGCATCTCTCCATCCTTCCTTGGCTTTTCCCACCATGCATCTCTCCATCCTTCCTCGGCCCTTCCCACCATGCATCTCTCCATCCTTCCTCGGCCCTTCCCACCATGCATCTCTCCATCCTTCCTCGGCCCTTCCCACCATGCATCTCTCTATCCTTCCTCGGCCCTTCCCACCATGCATCTCTCCATCCTTCCTCGGCCCTTCCCACCATGCATCTCTCTATCCTTCCTCGGCCCTTCCCACCATGCATCTCTCCATCCTTCCTCAGCCCTTCCCACCATGCATCTCTCCATCCTTCCTCGGCCCTTCCCACCATGCATCTCTCCATCCTTCCTCGGCCCTTCCCACCATGCATCTCTCCATCCTTCCTCGGCTCTTCCCACCATGCATCTCTCCATCCTTCCTCAGCCCTTCCCACCATGCATCTCTCCATCCTTCCTCGGCCCTTCCCACCATGCATCTCTCCATCCTTCCTCGGCCCTTCCCACCATGCATCTCTCCATCCTTCCTCGGCTCTTCCCACCATGCATCTCTCTATCCTTCCTCCGCCCTTCCCACCATGCATCTCTCCATCCTTCCTTGGCTTTTCCCACCATGCATCTCTCCATCCTTCCTCGGCCCTTCCCACCATGCATCTCTCCATCCTTCCTCGGCCCTTCCCACCATGCATCTCTCCATCCTTCCTCGGCCCTTCCCACCATGCATCTCTCCATCCTTCCTCAGCCCTTCCCACCATGCATCTCTCCATCCTTCCTCGGCCCTTCCCACCATGCATCTCTCCATCCTTCCTCGGCCCTTCCCACCATGCATCTCTCCATCCTTCCTCGGCTCTTCCCACCATGCATCTCTCTATCCTTCCTCCGCCCTTCCCACCATGCATCTCTCCATCCTTCCTTGGCTTTTCCCACCATGCATCTCTCCATCCTTCCTCGGCCCTTCCCACCATGCATCTCTCCATCCTTCCTCGGCCCTTCCCACCATGCATCTCTCCATCCTTCCTCGGCCCTTCCCACCATGCATCTCTCCATCCTTCCTCGGCCCTTCCCACCATGCATCTCTCCATCCTTCCTCGGCCCTTCCCACCATGCATCTCTCCATCCTTCCTCGGCCCTTCCCACCATGCATCTCTCCATCCTTCCTCTGCCCTTCCCACCATGCATCACTCCATCTGGGTATTGGGAGAGTGGCAGGACTGACTTGAGCAACCCCGGTCTAGAACTCAGGCTACAAGGCTTAAGGTTGTAAGACTGCAGAAAGTCCTTCCTTCTCCCTCCCCATCCCACTCCTCTGCCCTACCCACCCCACCCCACTCTTGTGCCCACTCATCTGCCCCTCCTCCTTCCCTCCCCTTTTTGACCTTCCACCTTGCCACACCTCTTGCCTCTCCCCTGACCCCCCCCTTCTCCCAGCAGATACAAGGGCTTCCTTTCCCCCAGCACCACCCCCCCCCACAAGGATGCGATTCCTGTCACCCATCACCCATCACCCTCACCTCCCCCAGGGGTCCCCGCTGGGAGAGGTGGAAAGCAGACGTCCAAGGTTGAGGTGCTCTCCTGAAATACCTGTGCAGGGGCAGACAGGGCTGACACGGGGGCCTGCTGCGGCCCCCTGCGCGGGGACCCTGTCCCCCACAGCTCAACACCGTCGCGGGTGGAAGTTGCCAGTGCACATTGTTTGGTTACGGATGTGCAGCTAACACAAACCATAACTGATTAGATACTCACGGCGCCACCCGGCAAGTGCCATTCCTCACACCTCTAATCCCTGCCACCAGCCCCTTCCTCCCCCCCAGGGGAGCCACAGAGCTGGGCTGGGGGCTCCCCCTTCCATATGTGGGTGGGTGACCCCAAGATTTTTTTGTCGGTTGTGGGGCTTGAACTCTGGGCCTGGGCGCTGTCCCTCAGCTCTTCAGCTCAAGGCTAGCACTCTACCACTTGAGCCACAGCGCCACTTTCAGTTTTCTGAGTGGTTTATTGGAGATGAGAGTCTCATGGACTTTCCTGCCAGGGCTGGCTTTGACCCTCGATCCTCAGATCTCAGCCTGAGTAGCTAGGATGACAGATGTGAGCCACCAGTGCCCAGCACTGACCCTGAGATTTTTTAGTGCTTCTGAAGTTCGAGAGGAGTGAAATGTTGCCTTAGCCCCGTGAAAATGGCCAATTTTATGCCTAGTTATCACTATAATAAAATAAATTAAACAAATAACAACGTAGAGAAGAGGAAGAGGAATGGAAGAAGAGGAGGAAGAGACATCACTAGCAGCTTCTGGCAGCAGGGGTTCCACTGGTATGAGAAGCGTACCCCAGGAAGGCCCAAATCCAGGCACCCCAGTCCCCAGGCTGCCTTGGCCTCCCAGGCCTCTCAGCATTCCAAGTTCAGTCTCCAGATCCCAGCTGTCTGCTGGCGCTGAGGAGCGCGTGGAGCGCTGTGGTGCCTGCTACGTACGTCTAGCTGACGCTGCGAAGCCGGGAAGCCACGGAGCCACGGGGGAGAGCAAGGCGGGGCTGCCCAGGCGGGGCTGCCCGGGGCCACACGGCCTCCTGGCACCAAACCTTCGCAGTCACCACGGGAAGCGCAGCCACCCTCAGACAAGACGGATGTGTGGAGTCTTTGCACCCCACGCGAGAGCCCCGTGAGATCGCCTTTCCTCCCCAAGGCAGCCATTTCTGGGACAATTTCCTGGCTTTCCAGTCATTCTGTGGCTTCCATTTACGACTTAGAAAATGCAAGTGGCTGCATGAGGAGCCCTTCCCTGAGCGACCCCGGCAGCGGCTGCCTCTCCTCCAGGGTCCCACAAAGAGCAGACAAGGAGGAGAGCGGCCCCTCCCCAGCCGGGCCGCTGTGGAATTCTGCAAGCCCCCCACCCCCCCGTGGGCGCACTCCCATTCACAACAGGTCCCAGCCTTTCAACTGCTTCTCATACCCAGGACTCTGAGTTCTCATGCCATCCTGCTAATTAAGTCTCTGAGCCTGGAAAATATTCACCGTCCTGCAGACAGAATTCAGATGAAAAACCCTGAACAAACCAGGGTTCCAGCACCCTGGAGGCAGGGGGCAGGAGGACGGAGGCGGAAAGGCTGAATAAGGAAGGCAGTTTACGATTTACTATTTCATGCGGCTGCATTCAGATCAGAAAGAAGACAGTGAGGAGCCTGGTGGGTGGGGGGGCGGGGGGGGGGGGAGAGAGCAGGTCGCATCTCTCTGGCTCAGAGGACACTGGGGGGGCAGGGTAGCACCTGCCTGGCCTTCCCATTTGGTGGAGGTGGGAGTGGCTGATCCTGTGGGGGTGTGGGGACGAGTCCCCCCTCTGGGCCCTCCCTGTTTGATCTTCTTTGGTCTTTCTATCCCGGATGAAGGTGATCTATTTTTAGTGCGAGGCTGGGGTAAGTCAGGGTTGTCATAGCGACGGCAAGTGGCTAGAAACTCAGAACTGCCTCCTGTTCCCAGCCATCCAGACACTGGGCCCCGGCCCAGGCCCCGCCCCAGGGACACTGTGAGGTGGGGAGGCTCAGGCTCCAGGTAAGGGAGACACCTGCGTCTGCGCGGAGACCATGACGGGTGGAGCCGAGCGAGCATGCAGTGCCAGGCACGAGAAAGCGAAGGCTCTCCACCCATTCACTGCTCGCCTGGGTGGGGGCGCACGTCAGGATGCTTATGTGTGCGACCCCCACCAGTGGCCCTCGCTTATGTCCAACTGGTACCCAGATGTAAGCTCACAGCGTGCTGCCAGGTTCCACGTGGAACTGCCCACGTCTGCGGACAAGCCGGCAGGGCTGTGTCTTGGAGGATACTCAGGGTGATGAGAACAGCTTCTCCACGTGCTACAATGAACACACACCTCAGCTCTTCTTTGCTTTATTTATTGAGGTTGGGTCCCAGCTCTGTCCTGGGGGGCTCAGAACTCTTATTCTTCTCCTCACATAGTGGGGATGCCAGTCAGGCATTGCTAGGCCTAGCTATAGGCTGAGATAAGGTCTCACTTCTGCTCTGGCTGACCTCCATCCTTCACCCTCCAGACCTCGACCTCCGCAGTAGCTGGGATTACAGGTGCGAGCCACTGTGCAGTCTGGTTGTCTCCTTAAGTCAAGCGCGGAGCTGGGTTTGCTCCTTCCAGCCAGGGGACTGCTGAGCCGTGACTCAACAGAGTCCTGATCACCTCTGTCATCGGGTGCGTGGAGCTCAGCAAACAGTAGGAGACCAGGGACTACGGATGCTGGGCCACAGAACTCTCCAGAAGGGCAGCTTCCTGCCTACATCATTCTGACAGCTGTCTGAGAGGAAATCTGCTTTCCAGATTCCACAACTCATTGGCCCACTAGTCAGGCAATGGCAACGGCTCCTGTCCCCTACCACCACGGGAGGGCGCTGTTCCCAGCACGGCCTGTCAGGAGGCCCAGG
Source organism: Dipodomys merriami (assembly GCF_024711535.1). Taxonomy (NCBI): domain Eukaryota; kingdom Metazoa; phylum Chordata; class Mammalia; order Rodentia; family Heteromyidae; genus Dipodomys; species Dipodomys merriami. The sequence goes on along the minus strand of NW_027203885.1, from coordinate 13,673 downwards.
CACAGCCTGCCCCCAGCGCTGGGCTCAAGAGTCCCGCCGCCTGTCCCAGCCCATCTGCTCTCCCGTTCCTCCCAGGCCTCTGTGCAGGAGGCTCAGCGCAGCCCAGGGCATCTGGGCTGGGGGACACCAGCCTTGTCCTCCCACAGCCCCCACCAACACTTGGCTCCCTTAGGGAGGGGCGCTCTCTGCCGTGGGTGTGGGGAACGGAAATGCTGGGAAAGTAAACATAAAAGGGAGACAGAACTACAGGGACAGCATCGTGTGGAAGAGGGATTCTTTGGTTGATTTTGGGTCTCGGTGGCGGTACTGGGGCTTGAATTCAGGTCCTCATGCTCTTGCAAGGCTGGTGCAATACCACTTGAGCCACAGCGTTCCACTCCTGGCTTTTTGTGATTAAATGGAGAGAAGAGAGTCTCGTCGATTTTCCTGCCCAGGCTGGCTTCACACCTGATCCTCAGATCTCAGCCTTCTGAGTAGCTAGGATGATAGGCGTGAGCCACTGGCATCGGGCTGATTTTCTACATTCTTGTCATCCTCACATTTAGGCTGGGGAGGGACGGCCAGCCAGCCGGGAGGCCCGGCCCGCCTTTCCTACACACACTAGCCAATCGGAGCCCTTGCTCCACACCACCTGCTCCAGGGGACCCGGGGGACCCAGAGGTAAGGACCTAAACTCGAGACAGCCCCGAGAGGAGCACAGCAGCCAGCCCTCATCTGCTCACACCACCTTGCCCCTTCCCCCTTTTCCTCACCCCTGCCTCCTGACCAGGGCACTTCCCGCGTGCCCACCCCACCGGGGCTGCCGCCGCTCAGCCATGCCACAGCAGCCCACTCCTGAGCTGCGAGCCTCACACGCCGGAATCGCCGTCAAACCTGCCCGGTGTCATCACCTATCATACCAAGCCGTTTGTCTTTGCTCTGCCCTGGCAAACACCCACACGCTTCCGTCCCCACAGGCAGTAAATCATGTGTCAACAGACATGCTCCAAGGAGACGCGCCTTCGATTCTGACCGTCCTGGCCCTCCTTTCTCCACAATGGAGCGCATTTCCGGGAATTCCTCCAGGGCGTAGGGTTCAGAGAACAGAGCAGGACAACTGACCAGGACCCCCCGGGAATGGTCTGGCCTAGGCTTGCCTCCTTTGGGAGGAAGTATGTGCAAACATTCTCAAAGTAGACTACTGTTGGTTTGAGAGTTTCCAGATGGCTGTGATTGGCTGATGCGAGCACTGTGACGTGTGGTGAGATGGGACACTGAAGAGCAAGAAGCCAAGGTTAGCCGGGCGTGGTGGCACACTCAGTGCTGATCACACACCTCAGGAGGCTGAGGCTGGAGGATCCAGTGTTGGAGGCCATCTTGGAATTCATACTTAGTGAGATTCAGGAAGGGGGTGGGTGGGGGAAGAGGATGATGATGATGATACTAACTGGGCTAACATGACAGTTATCTGTTATGTCCCACCCAATTTTAGGGCTGGGCATGAGACCACACCTGAGTTCTGAAGGAACCTTCCAGCTCCCTGTGGCCTGCCTGTTGTCTCTGGGGATTATAAAGAGCCGTGTCATTCACTCCCTGGGGCCCCGTGTCCTTCTTGGTGGCTTGGGTTTGTGTTCTAGGCCATGATCATCTGTGTTTTGGCTTGGAATCATCTCCTTTCTGATTGCAGGCTGGTACTGTCTCTTCCCCATCGATGGGAGCTAGCTGCGGTTTGAATTACACACAAGGAATTCTGGGGAGGCTGAATTACACTCAGGCAAGCCCTCAGTGTCTTTGCTGATTGTCCTTCTCACGTGGGAATCGCTATTCTCGGCTGATGAGTTACGCCTCTCAGCCAAGAATCTCACCCAGCAGGCTGAAATCTGAAGATCGTGGTTTGAAGCCATTTTGAGGAGGAGAGCCTGCAAGATTCTTGTCTCCAGTTAACCACCCAAAAGTTAGAAGTGGAGGTATGGCTCAAGTGGTAGAGTACCAGCCTTGAGTAAAAAAAGCTAAGGTACAGCACCTAGGCCTCGAGTCTCAACTCCCACAGTACTTCATATACACACAAAAAGCTTCCTTATGACTGTGTTCCTGTGTGTGTGCACACGTGTGTGCGTGTGTATGTATGTGCTTGCACAAAACTTCCTTCTGAATCCACCCAGGCTGCCTCCTGGTGCACCAGGCTCTTCGTCTAAGCGGACACCGCCCAATCTACCGTCCATCCTGGTGGCCACAGGTTGATCCGCTTCTCCCTCGAAGCCCCCTTCACGGTGGACTTCTCCGGGGCCATCGGCGTGCCTGGCGCTCTTCCGGGTGTCTCTGGTGAGGACGCTCCCCAGGGCCCGGGCCCGTGGGATGCGCTGGGCCAGGCTCAGGGCCAAGGACGCAGGGTGGTGCAGGAGGCCTGGCCCGGAGCTCTCACTGTTGACTTGTTCTCCCGAGTATTTACACTTCACATATTTTTTTCCTCTCAGTCACTCAGAAGATAAATCTCAGATGTCCGCACCATCTGAACCCTTGGTCGCACTGAAGAGCTGGGAGGGCAGATGGATGGGTGTAGGTGGGTGTCTAGGATGCCCAATACTCCCGGGGACCACAGACTGATCCTGAGTCAGGTCCCGCCCCGGAGGACCTGGGGGTCCAGCCAGGCACCCAGCCCCACCCCCAGCCCCAGGGCCACGAGAAACGAACCCACCATGGTCCAGTCACCATTGTGAAAACATATCCCTTCCCAAACCGCCTTCTCCCCTCTGTTCGCTCTGCCGGGCTCGCAGACTTGCTGTAGGATCTTCGACCCCTTCAGATACCTGAGGTCCGTCCACGTGTTCTCTAGTGCTCAATTCTGCTCAGGGCTCAGCAACACAAAAGAGGTGCCCCCCGCCCCCCTAAAACAAAACCCAAACCCAAACCACCTCTGCTCTGGGAAGCCTGGGTACACAGCGGGTTAGTTTTATCATCTGGGCAGAACCGGGATGGGGCAGGAAGGGACACGGCCTGGTGAGGCCCCAGGTGTGGTGACCATTGCCTGCCTGACTCAGGGTCCTCCGGGAGAAGGAATCCAGAAGGATCCTTGGCACGTGTGGCTTACAGGGGCCTTGTCCAGCCCCAGGGCAGCGGCTCCGGGGGAAACGCAGGCCAACAGAGGGCGGTAGCCAGCTCAGAAGTGGGCAGACAGGAGGTGGGCGGGGCCTCACTAGGTTCATAGTTCAAAGGGGAGCATGCCTCTAAACGTCTGAGTGTGGAGTATGGACGGTGCCAGTGCGAGGTTGTGCGCCTGCGCGTACACGCGTCTGCGGGCTGAGTCGGGTGCACGAATGTCCAAGAAAGACCGCAGAATACCGGCAGGGATGACACCAGGGGAACACCAGGCCCGCCCTGGGGGACCCCAGGGGCCAGCACCCTCCACTGAAGGTAGTGGGGAAAGAAAGGAGGGTACATTCCGGACCCCTCAAGCAAGCTTTCCTGGGGAGGGAAGAGGCCTCACTGAGAATTCCTGTGTGACAGGAGCAGCTGTGAAAAGGACAAGAAGCTTCTGGAAGGAAACTGAACACAGAATCCTGCAATGATACATCCAAGAGAGGCAGAGCCGCCGGTGTACGTTTTTTTCTTTGTCTGTTTGCATGGTGGTGCTGTGGTTTGAATTCAGGGCCTCGCGTTTGCTAAGCAGAACTGTCGCTACCGCGTGAGCCACGATCCCAGTCCTTTTTGCCTTCCCTAGTTTTCAGATAGGGTCTCACACTTTTGCCCAGGGCAGCCTCAGCCCTCTGGCCTCTCTCCCAGGACTCCCATGTGGCTGGAATTCAGGCGTACACCACTGCGACTGGCTGCGGCAAAATGTGTGGTAGCCCTCACGTGTTTGGCAGGTTTACACAGGGCATGTTGGGGTTCAGACTGCCGCAAGAACGTCCCCTGGAGACCTGGTGCTTCAGAGGCCACACCCAGAGTGGACCGGAGTGGTTTTACCCGGTGACCTTCAGCCACGCCTGGAGAAGTGGATCAGGTTAACCAGGAAGAAGGGAGGAGGGGAGAAGGACTGGGGTGCTAAGGGAGGCTTGCTTCCAATTCCTCAACTGTTTTTCCTTCTCTCCATAGGTCCAGGCCAGCCCTAGGGAGGGGTTGGGACCTCCTGTCTGCCCGGCTCTGGGTATCTTGCATCTCCAACAAAAGGAGGAGTCAGACGGCCCATCGGCGTGCGTCCCGCTGCGGGGCTCTCGACTACCTGAGGGTGGTCAAGTCCCAAGCCCAAAGCACAGCTTTCTACTTGCTCATCAAATCCCGGAGGGAGGTTCTCGGGCCTGGATTCCCCGGCCTGGGAGGCAGAGGGGGCGTTTGCATGCACGTCTTCATGGAGCTTGGTAGAGATGCAAATATTATTTTGATCTCAGCGTGTGGGAGACAGGATGACGGCCAGCACTTAAACAACATGGCACAAACCACTGTCTGGCACGGACCGGGCTTTAATGGTGGGTCTGTCTGCCCCTCCCACTAGTGAAACCAGAGTTTCACTTCAATAATAGGTTCTGACTTAATTCTACAGTGTTTATTTCTGTGTTATTAAAACAGAAAGAGTCGTTTTGGGGGGAGGAGGGGCTGTACTGGGGTTTGAACTCAGGGCCTTGAGTTTGGCAAACAGGTGCTCTACAACTGCTCCAGTCCTTTTCTGTGCTGTTTTTTTTTATTTTGTTTTGTTTTTGTTTTTAAGTCATGTATTTATTTTCTTGTGCCAGTATTGAGGCGCTGTCCCTGAGCTTTATTGCTCAAGGCTAGCCCTCTACCATGGAACCACAGCTCTACTCTGGCTTTTTGGTGGTTTATTGAACATAAGAGTCTCACAGACTTTCCTGCCTAGATTGGCTTCCAACAGCAATTCTCAGATCTCAGCCTTCTGAGTAGCTAGGAAGACAGATGATGTGAGTTACGGGCGCCCGGCTTTGCATTGGCTACTTTCTGGGTAAGGTCTCACTTTGTGTCGGGGTGTGCCAGGGCTTTCATCCTTGTGCTCATGCCGTGTCACTGGGAGCACAGGACAAGCCACCACACCCAGCGCCGCGTGAGACAGTCTCATAAGCTTTTTTTCCCTGCCTAAGCTGGCCTTGAACCATGAACCTCCAATCTCTGCCTCCCAAGTAGATAGGATCACAGGCTTGGGCTGCAGTGCCTGGCTTCGGGGGTTTATTTCCCTCTAGAATACAATCATGGTTCCTATGCAGCAGAAACGCTTAATGGGTCTCTTTCTGCAGACCCTGAAAGCAGACCCGCTGCTGCAGCTTCCCAGAGCCAAGAAAGCGTTGCGATCCGCCCGCGTGACTCCCGATGGACAGAGAGCCCAGCCACACAAGTGGATGCCAGGACATACTGAGTGAGGGCTGCTGGGCCTTCTACTCCAGCCACGGGAGTCCAAACCCCAAACCCAAGACTCAGAGACCCAGACACCAGCTCTTCCTCAAGGGACATGGCAAACCAGGTGCTTTGCTTCCCACCTTAACCCTGGATCCTGAGATCAGCACTTGGACACAGGGCAGGGTGGGGAGGGGCGTGAGCACCTCTCCCCCTCCTTGCCAACAGGTATCCACACACACTTTCACCATCCCAAACCAAAGTTCCCACACACTCCTTCTGTACGTGCTGCTAGTACTAGGCAAGAACTCAGGGCCTGGCACTCACTACCCCTGCCCAAGGACGGGGCTCTGCCATTGGAGCCACAGCCTCACATCTGGCTTTTTTGGTGGTTAACTGGAGATGGGAGTCTCACAGACTTTCTTGCCTCGGCTGACTTTGAACTGTGATTCTCAAACCTCAGTCTCCTGAGCAGCAAGTATTCTAGGCATGAACCACTAGCTACCAGCACCTGGCTTTCCCATAGATTCTTACTCTCCTCCAAATCCATTCATAATCTGAGCTCCACAGGGCCCAATGAGGCCACAGAAAGACAGCAGTCTTGGAAAGAGACTAGCTTTACAAAATAGCAAGGGGTCACTCCCCGCCTCCCCCTCCCCCCCATTGCCCGGAGCACGGGGGCTCAGCCCCACAGCACAGGCACCAGAGAAGCAGGCAAAAGGGCCACATCCTACCAAAAAGTCCATGCGGTTCTGACTGGCGCCGCTGAGTGCTCCGGTTCTGGTCCTTGGATTTCCTGCTCCTGAGGCTTCCGAAGCGCTTCATGAGTAGCTGTGGCCGGGGGAGTGGCGGCAGGCGGGCATAGCAGAACCGGCGTCAGCCCCAGTTTAGCTGCCGGCACAGGGGATGGAGTGGGCCAGAGCCAGTGGGCACCTGGCGCAGACAGGGCCACCCTCCCTGACCTACGGTGGCCGCGCCCACGGGCGATCGGATCTCACCCAGGCGCAATCTCAGCAGAACAGTTCCCACCGGGCTGCCCCTCTGTCAGCGCCTGCCTGTCCTGAAGTGGAGGAGGCCGGCCCGGGGCACAGACTCAGCTTCGCAGAGGATCTGTTTCTGTGGCTGAGGTCAGCGGCTCACAGACATTCCACGGGTCGTTTTAGTTCTTGAACTTAAGGAGAGGAGCCTGAGGAGGCGCGGCCTGCCGGCCAGTCATGTACAGAGCTGGAGCTGTCCGATGTCTCTTTAAAAAGACTGTAATAGGAAACCACCCTGTGCGGACAAATCCTGGCACCCATTGGCCGGCACTCACTGCCATTACGAAATGACATCACAGGACTATTTTGATCGTGTGCTTCAGGGCTCCGCAGGGCAGGGGCTGTGGCTTGGGGAGAAGCCAAGGACCCAGGCTGGAACACGATGCTGGCCCCTGCTTCACCCAGCGAAAGCAAACACGAAGGGCTTCACCCAGGCGCAGGGCTGCCTACAACTTGGCAGGTCCTCTGCGAACCCGTCACCCGAGCTCCGAGCGGCTGGGGACTGTGCTATGGCTGAGAGAATGCGGACATCTCCTAGCTCAGCCCCTCCCATGACAGATGGGGAAACTGAGGCTCCGGAGGGGGCTGGAGCACAGCCAGGCCTAAGGTGCCCAGCTGCTAAACCAAACCTCCGATGGAGTGAAACAGAGCCTTACCTAGTTACTTTTTATGTGCTTTGCAACCAGAAACAGGTAAAGCATGAGAAAAGTAAGCTTTTGTGTTTTATTTGTGCCAGTCCTGGGGCTTGAACTCAAGGCCTCCGTGCTGTCCCTGAGCTCTTCTGCTCAAGGCTCGTGCTCTACCACTTGAATCACAGCTTCACTTTTGACACTTGGGTAGTTCATGAGAGCTAAGAGTCTCAGGGACTTTCCTGCCCGCGCTGGCTTTGAACTGCGACCCTCAGATCTCAGCCTCCCGAGTAGCTAGGATGACAGAGGTGAGCCGCTGGCACCTGGCTTTTCTTCTTTGTTTGACATTCTCGTTAACCAGCTACTGACCAACTGACCAGCAACTGACCCTGAGGAAGTCGCTTCCCACGTCTGGGCTGGGCTTCCCCTGTGTGAGCTGGCAGGCATAGAGAGGATGATTCCAGGGTCTCCCCGAGTGCACTGCTCATGATGTGGATGGTGGGGATTCCCCCCCAGGACCGGCACCCGGGTCCTGCAGGACAACCAATGAACTCACATGGAGAGCCAGCGTCGGGCAATGACGGGCTGGAGGGAGCAGATGAGAGTCGGCCACCTGCCGCCCTGAGGAAGGCCCTGAGCTGCCCTGGGAGCCATGGCGAGCCTCACCCGCCAGGGTGCCCCCTGTGGGGTGGGGGCCTCTGCCACACAGCCCCAGGCCCCGTGCGAGAAGCCCGTGATCGCCCAGCAGGGGGAGCCGCGGCTCTCAGCTCCTGCCCAGCCCTTCGTCCCCACACAGCCGCCTGCAGGTCAGTCCAAGGGTGGGCACCCACCTGCGGTCTTGCACCTGTGGGCCTGGGCGATGCTGGCCGCCCCTGAGCCCCCGGCCCTGGCCTCTCACCCCGAGAGACTCACAGCCCCGCGCTGCTCTCAGCTTCTCTGTCTGTCTCCACCAGCTTCCTAGACAACGGTTACAATCTGTGCGTCTGGAGCCAGCCTGTCCTCACTGCTGTCCCCACCCCTGTCCCCATCCCTGTCGCCACCCCTGCCCTCTGGGCCTCTGCTCAGCCAAGCGGCCTGCTTTCTATCCTCAGGACATAGTCTGAATTTTCTACTTGCTTCCTGGTGTCCCTGCCTCCTAACCAGAACTGCAGACGCCCCAGGACTCTTCCAGGGCCAGAGGTCCTGGAAGATCAGAGGTCATCTCCCCCACATACACCGTGCGCCCCTCACCCCTGCCTAGGGGCCTTCCTCCTCGGGGGCTTTAGCTGCCTGTGAAGGCTGACTCAGAACCGGGTCACCCGTGCCTTGGGCATCCAGCCGGGCGGGTCCCCAGGGGCGGCCACACCTTCCCAAGCAGCACCTAGAGCCATCCCTGTCCAGGCTTCCCGGTCAGAGTTCTTCTGCCTTCCCACCAGGGTGGAGACAGAGCTGAAGGTCCTAAGCCAGGGCGCAGGTGCGAACTCCCAGGGCAGGTCTGACTCTCGAGGGGCCAGAGCGGGGGAGTCTCACTGCAGGGAGAGGCACGGGAGGCTGGGCTGGGACAGGCAAGGCTGATGCCATGCCTGGAAAAGAGGACCTGAGCTGGCGTTTAGGGCCCCAGGGCTGAGGAGAAGGGGCCAGGCCTAGCCAGCATGGCCCAGCGAGGACTTGGCTCTCAGAAACAAGCCACCGAATCTATCGCCAGCCGGGCCCCAGTAAGTTAGTGAGTTATTTATTGCTCTACTTAAATACAGTTTGACGTATTTAAAGTTACTGCCATTAATATTTTAAAAATGAAAGTAGATTTTAGAGCTTTATGTTTAAGATTTAATTTTGAAAATCAATTCAGCTTCGAACCAAAATTATACTGCTTACTAGATTTAAAAATAAGCTAGCAAGGCTGGGCATGCCCATAATCTCAGCACCCAGGAGGCTGAGGCAGGAGGATTGCAAGTTTGAGGCCAGCTCACGATAGACCAGTTCCAGGCCAGCCTGGGTTACACAGCGAGAATAAACAAACACAATCACGTAAAGTGAAACAGGAAACGAAAGTGAAAGATGTAGAAGGAGCCAGGTGCTGTGGCTCACGCCTGTAATCCTAGACCCGGAAGATCACAGTTTGAAGCCATCTGGGGCTGAGAAGTCCTTGAGTCCATCTCTAATTAACCAGCAAAATGCCAGCCCAGAGGTGTGGCAAGAGCGATATAGGTATGAGGTTCTGGGTTCAAGTTCTAGTATCTGCATACAACTCAAAGGATGCATGAGGAAGAGCCGCTGAACACTTACTTATCTCAGAGAGGAAGCGGCAAGAGGCATATTTCAAGAAAAGACAAAAGCAGGAAGGTGTGGCCTGAGTCAACATGCTCTCACACAATTATATAATACACTATGTAGAAACAGACATTTCAAAGTCTGGCGCCTGACAGCAAGAGTTCAAATTCATATAACCAGCAGCGGAGACCGGCCTGCAGTCCCAGACTTAGATCTCTCATTCGACAAGACGTCATTAAACCTGTAGCAAAGGTACTCGATCATGGCTGTCCGAGGGGACTGGCGGCCGCCAATCATTCACAGGCATTCTTGTCCTCCAAGAAGTGTATTTTAATTAGCAAAATAATAAGTCTCATTTACGGAGTGCCTTCCATGTGCCAAGCAGGCTGCTGGACCCCGACAATCAGCACGTTCATCCCCTCTCCTAACGCTGATGCTCAGGGGTGGATCTCGCAGCTGGCAGTGGAGGAGGTTGCAGCTAACACCAGTTATCCAGAGTCCAGCCCCTCCCACCCCGCATCTCACAACCATCCACACAAAAACTCAAAGCCGCAGCCCTGAGCACCCTGGGCTCAGAAGGGGGTAGGGAAGGAATGATTATCTCTGTGATCTTTATTTGATGTTATTTTTCCTGGTACTGGGATTTGACCTCATGCTTGCTATGCAGGCGTTTGTCCACTGAACCACACCTCCAACCTTCTCGACATTCTTTGTGTGTGTGTGTCGATTATGGGGCTTGAACTCTGAGCCTGGGCGCTGTCCCTGAGCTCTTCAGCTCAAGACTAACACTCTACCACTTGAGCCACAGCGCCACTTGAGGTTTTCTGGTGAGTTATTGGAGATAAGAGTCTCACGGACTTTCCTGCCCAGGCTGGCTTTGAACCACGATCCTCAGATCTCAGCCTCCTGAGTAGCTAGGATGACAGGCGTGAGCCACCAGCACCGGGCTTCTCCTAGCATTCTTTACACTGATTTTTTAATCTTGAGGCTGAGAAAAACTTAAAGGCCAAAGAGAACCAACAATGCTTGCTAGGAAGTGTACTCATTACCTTACTCAGGTAACTGGAACCCCTCTGTACAGTATTTTTACAATAAAAAAACATATTTGAGAGAGAAAGAGAGAGAAAGCACGCAAGTGCGAGCAAGCACTTGCCAGTGCGAGCGCCCGCCTGACTTCTGGCCTTGATTTGCATCTTCATCTATGCCAAGTGGGAACGTCCGATGGCACGATACCCTTGGGGACACATTCAGGTGGCTGAGCACAGAAGAGGGCAGACACTTCTGTTTCCTCTGCCCTGGGGAGTGGGGAGGCGGGTGAGCAGAACTGCCCACCACTGCCCAGCCCTGGGCTCTACATTCTAAATCTACTCCATGGTAATCTACAGTGAGTGGGGATGTGGCAACTTAGGAGGAGGGAAGGAAGGAGCCCCGGGATTCTCCAGGGTCCCCACCTGCCCCTGAGGAAGGAGACAGAGGACTGAGCGGCTGCGTCAGCCGCAGGGAGGTGCTGGGCTCTGGACTGGGCTGAGTCTGGGCAGTCCACGGCCCCTTTCCCTAGGGATCGCCATCACGTCCCACCTGCTCTTCCCAGGCCAGCTGTGCCCAGGGGCTGGTGAGAAACGCCCGCTTCCAAACTCCAGAAGCAGCGGGCATTGGGAACTATTGACTCACAGCTCTCTGGGAGGCAGAGAGAGGTCGATGGGCGGTGGTTGCCAATTTCTGTAGTGTAAATTCTTCAATTCATTTTCTTCTTCTTCCTTCTTTTCCTCTTCCTTCTTCCTTTCCTTCTCTTCCTCTCCTCCACCTCCTTTCTTGCTGTTTTCTTACGTCAGTCTCTCACTAGATGGCCCGTTGCTAGCCTCAAGTCTTCAGTCCTCCTACCTCAGTCTCCGGAGTGCTGGGATCACAGGTGTGCACTAGCAGGCCAGCCAATCTCGGTTCTCTCCCAGGTCCCCGTGCAGTGCGGTCTGGACTGGCTTACAGAATTCCTGAAACCTTAACCATCTGCTCTCTCCCCCGTAGAGTCTCCATGCTGGAGCCACACAGGTGTGGAATTCCTCAACTTGGAGCGATGCCCTTTATCCCACAATTACAGACATTGCCGACGCAGCGGGCGGGCGGGCGGGCGGGCATGCATCACGGCGCCCGCCATGTGATGTCCCAAACCAACAGAAACAAGACTTCTTCACGCAGGTGTGACTCAGGGGCCAGAAATAGCTCCGATTGCTTTCCACACGGGAATTTTTCTAAAAAGGGGAAGAGTTGGGAGGGGGTGCCGGGAGGGGGTGCCGGGAGGAGGAACTCACGAGATGGGACCGTGGTGGAAAAGGGCAATTCCTGGGGGGAGGGGCACTGGTGAACTCAGAGCCCAAAGCCCAGGGCGGCGGCGCTCCTGCCCACCGCCACCCTGCAGCGCTCCGACCCTGGACACGCTGCCCTGAGGTGGCATCCTCCACAGCAAGGCTGCGAGACCTGGCTCCGTTTATTCTGGGTTTTGCCAGATGTGCTGCCTGCCACCATCTGGGTTGTGAAGCAGACTGTCCTTCCGATGGCGGTGCTGGGGGCAGGGGAGGCAGAGGACAGGGGCAGGGACTCGCAGACCCCAGAAGAGGAAGCTCTCAGCATTGGTGCCCGGGCAGGCGCCGGCCCACACGCCACGTGAGCATCTCAAAGCTCCTGGTGTGGAGAAGCCACTGTGCTCTACGTTCTGCTTTGCTTTTTGTCTCCTCACCCACACCCAGGAGTCCACAGAACACCCCAGGAGCAGTGCTCTTGAAGCCTGCCCTTCCCTCCGCACTTCCGGCTATATAAAATAGAATTCCAAGACTGGCCCCTGCCTCCCTATCAGTGCAGCCACGTTGGCACTGAGTTAGGTTGTGTTCACTGGCATTGTCACCAGACACCTGGGGGCGGGGTGGGGGGAGCAGCTGAGATTTGGGGTGGACTCTCCTTGCATTGCGCATCTCCGTGTGGCCCTACAGGTTCCCCCTCCAGGGCATTCGGGACCCCAGGACGCGTCGTCTGTTATAGGAATGCTGGAAATGAAGACGCGCCAGCCAAAAGTCATTCTGGAACCATTGACGACCCCATGCTGTGCCTGAAAAGCACCCAGGTCCCAGCATGGCCAGTGTGCATTCAAAATCACAGGATGGAGGACACCCACTGCTGTCCAATCAAATCACAGGATGTGAGAGGAGCCTCACTGCTGTCCAATCAAATCACAGGATGTGAGAGGAGCCCCACTACTGTCCAATCAAATCACAGGATATGAGCGAAGGCCCCACGGCTATCCAATGAAAATCAGAGGATGTGAGAGGGGCAGGACCTGGGAGCTGGGGAGAAACAACTGCGCCTTGGCGCACACTGGCTTCCATCCTCCTCGTGGACACAGGACCGCAGTCATATTTTGTGGGAAGTTCTAAAGGTCACCTTGCACTTGACTCCCAGCGAGTTCCTGGGGCCATCCTCACGCCTTCCGCAGGGGCTCTGGCTGCGTCTGAGTCTCAGCGCCCCCACCCACGTCACCCCACCTCACCCTGGCACACTCACAGTCACGCACAGCCTCATGGCGCCCACGGGAGCTGCGGTCAGAGGCTCTCTGAGTGACAAGAGAGTGTTTTTCTTGGCAGAGACAAACCAAGTCTGCTCACATGGCTCAGCTCACTCCAGTGATTCCTAAATGCACGGAGAACTGGCGGTGAGAGGGCAGAGGAGAACCTTCACTGGAAAAACCCAGGGACGTGCCAAAGACCGTTTGCAGCAGAAATCCCCAAATCTCCATCAAATCTTTTGCTTTTGTGGTGCCAGGGCTTGGACTCAAGGTCTCAGGTCCGACAGGCAGGCACTTCATCTACCACTGGATCCTGCCTCTTTTTGTGTTGGTTATTTTTGAGGAGGGTTACTCTTTATGCTAAGGTTGGTCTCAAACTGTGACTCCCCCAAATCTCGACCTCCCAAACAGCTAGGCTTACAGGCTCGAGCCGCCACACTAGGCCTCCTTAAAGCCTTGTAGAAAGCCCTGGGGACCTGACTCGCTCCCTTCTTGAAGTCGCAGCGTCCTGCTCCGAACTCCAGCTTTTTTCTTCTTTCTTCCTTCTTTTGTCATCCTTGGGCTTGAACTCAGGACCTGGGAGCTGTCTCTGAGTTTTTTTGTTTTGTTTTGTTTTGTTTTGTTTTTTGCTCAAAGTTAGTGTTCTACCATTTGAGTCATAGCTCCACTTCTGGCTGTTTAGTGGTTAATTACAGATAGAAGGCTCACAGATTTTCCTGCCTGGGTTGGCTTCAAACTGTGATCCTCAGCTCTCAGCCTCCTGAGCAGCTAGGATGCAGGTGTGAGCCGCCACTCCCGCTCCTCGGTGACCCAGAGGTTGACCCCTGGGCTTCAAGGAACACAGAGCCACAGTGTGCCAGAGCCAGCTTCTACTTTCAAAAAGCCATGCAT